>NW_011338140.1:0-3615 GCF_000735185.1 Notothenia coriiceps
CTTCACACCACCACCATCACCAAAAAAGCTCGACAGCAGCTCTTCTTCCTCCGCAGGCTGAGAAGGTTCAACATGGACTCCATGATCAGTGTGAGAAAAAGTTTTTAGAGAGTACTTGTCCATGGACAAGTGAGTTTGGCAATTTACTTGTCCGAATACATTTTTCACTTGTCCAGAATGGACACAAATTGGGGCCACTGGAATCTTCTTCTTTGCCATCGTATTTTACATTTTCCCACGGTTTTTACGACACCGGTAACATAAGTGAGCGGTAAGATTTTACTGTATCACACATAGGGTTGGGTATCGTTTGGATTTTAACGATTCCGGTTCTGCTTTTCGATTCCAGTTATTTTCGGTTCTCGATTCCGGTTCTTTGAGAGGGTAAAAATAAGTCCCATGACAAGCTGGGAGAAAAATATATTTATGAAAACATTAAGTCAAATCTGTATTCCTATTTACAAATCACTTCATACTGTTTAATTTCTTACGGTTATTGAATACAATTATATAAAAATAATCTCTGCATTGTTTAGTTAGTTCTAAGTGGTGCAGTTTGAGAATGTACAATTGGCCCAGTCTCCTCTGATGTTACACTGCAACCTGCCTGTGAGACAGAGTCCAACCAGGGGCGGACTGGGGGGTTAAAAGTGGCCCGGGGATTCATTGACAGACAGCCCCACTTAATGCGTGGCATGTATCGGCTGACCGGCGACGAAAGTCTGTAACTTAACAAAAAACCCTATGCATTTTATGTTATTTTGGACAATTATTCATATAGTAATCACATTACCTGAGCCCTTGAGTTGCCTAGAGCAAAAATAGTAACAGCATATATTTAGTGATTTTAATGTTAACAGATCAATGATGCAATAATATTTTTGACCCAATTTGCCTGACTTGACACATGGAATAAAACATGGGCGTAGGAAGCATCCTCAATGTCGGTGAGACAATTTAACAGGGGGTGTGGGCAGGTGGTGGACCTCACCTCCTCTAGGGGGGCCCGGGGGCAAGGTCCCCCGGGAAGATTTTTTTTTAAATGTTGAAGTTAAATGCATCAATCTGGTGCAGTGTGAGAGCAAAATTAGGGACTAAATCTATGGCAGTCAGTAGGTGCTTGGACTGTAAGTCGTAGCGTCGCCGGTTCAAGTCCCCGACCAGACCTACATTTGGAGTGTGGACTTCTACTTGGAGAGGTCCCAGTTCACCTCCTGCCCTGCCGTGGTGCCCTCGAAAAAGGCACCGGACATCCCCCTTCCCCCCTCACTCCCATTGCTCCCCGGGCACTGTACAATAGCTGCCCACTGCTCCTAGTACTAGACTCCTGGTACTACGATGGGTTAAATGCAGAGAACACATGCATGTCACTGTGTGTGCTGTGTGCTCTGCATGTGTGACCATTAAACAGGGTTTCATCCCTCCCAATTCTTCTTCAACACCCATATAAAACAGAACTATAAACAGATTTACTTTTTCTTTAAACATTTATTTGAACAGCAAGTGGAGGCAAAAGTGACTGCACCCAAAACAATAAACCTGCTAGCTAACTAGCCTAAACTCAGTAACAGAATTTGGGCAACACGTTCTTCTCCACAGCCGCGCGACCTCTGAATCAGACGTCACTTCCTCCTACAGCCGTACAGCCACTCCCCCTGAACCCTGTTTCCCTGCCAACCCCCCCCTCCCCTGTGCAAGCCCCTCCCTCTTAACCCAGGGCTCGCTACAATACTGTAGCTTATAAACTATACAAAAAACGCCTTTACGCTTTGGAGCTTGTTTATCCATCTGTAATCCAACTGCCAGCTAGGTCTCTCAGTCACTCACTCCTGATCGTTCACTGCGCAGTGACAGCTGCTACGGGCCTGATGTGTGAAATTGAAACTGATAGATAGAATAAAGGTAGCCCATCAAAACGGCCTAGCCCAGCGCAGTGGGCCACACCCCACTGGGCTGGGCTGGGCCGGAACACTTACAAATGTGGGCCGGTAGGATTTAGGTTTTTTTTGTTTTTTTTTTTTGGCCCTCCAGCCCACATACAGCACCAGCCCACCGGGGAAACTCCCAGTATTCCCAATGGCCAGTCCGCCCCTGAGTCCAACCACACATGTCCAACACATAGGCCTAATAATAATAATAATAATATTTATAGCCTATAGGCCTAGCGCTTTTCTACAACTCAAAGACGCTTGCACGCTTACACATGTCCTACAATACACATGCTGCAGCTGCCCAGCTGCTCACTGTTTGTAAAAGTAAATAAATAGTATTTTCATTTCAATAATGTACTTTCTATACCCTGCTTCATAAACAATACTGACATCCCTGTGCTCCTCCGAGTCTGGGGGTCCGGGGATGTGAGGACAGCGCGAGGACACAGGGAGGCTGCTTCACTTCATAAAGGAAATGGCGGTCAATATTAACAACACAGGAGCTAAAACGCTTAATAACCTTCATTACATGTGAGAGAAAGAACATAAGAAAGTTTGACAAAGATGAGGCTGTTAAACGGGCAGCGGATCCGCTGTGTGTAGAAAGAGAGAGAGAGACGCTGAGCTGCACCGTGCAGCGATCAGCTGATACGGAGCATAGAGAGAGAGCTCTGCGGTCCGCGGGGCACGGCCTCGCCTCCTGTCCTCACAACTCTTATCAATCCCGGGACCGGACAATTGTTATTTGTTCCTCCTCAGAACCGAGTTTTGCTTCCCAACCCTGCCACTGTGCTACACTTCCCGCCCCTCCCCGCCCCGCCCCGCCCCCGTCTAACTGGACAGAAAGCGGCGAGATGCATTTCCTTAGGAATCGACAAGCAGAACCGAAACTAACATTTATAAACGAACAATTGTGGACACGTACAATTTGCGAATGAGTTCTGCCTTTTGTAAACTGAATTTATCAATAATTTGTCAATAAATCAGGGCGAAAAACGTCACTTGTCCACCGGACAAGTAAATTGAAAGATCTACTTGTCCGATATTGTAAATAACACGTCCCGGACGGTGGGACGTGTACTTTTTCGCACACTGACAACAAATGGAAAGTGACGAGTGTGTGTAAGGGTGTGTGTAAATAAGAGACGATGTGATGCATACTAATGATATCATTACACCCTCCACTGTAGCGCTGACGACATGTTTACTGCCCAGCCACTTTCGTCTCGCCACCAGTGCCCCACCCGACCTCTGCCCCCCCATCCACCCATTAGCTTTGATCCTTTTGTTTCTACCATCTCTCCTTCCTATCCTTTTTTATCTTCTGTTGAAATGCAAACAACACAATGAGGCTAATTTTGGTGTACTTACCCAAAGTCCCGAGCTCTGCTGGCTGTAATTTTACTTGTGCTGAGCTCACTGCATGGGAGTGTGTGTGCTTGTGTGTGGGTGGCGCTCCCCTTAGTGTAGCCGCTGTCTTTTCCTGGCATTGAACTTGACCCCGTCCGACCTCCCTATAATGAATGAATTGAAAACATCTCCCTTTGGAATGCTGTGTGTGGAGAGAGGAGGCCATAGCTCCCTGCACTGTGTGTACACACACACACACACACACACACACACACACACACACACACACACACACACACACACACACACACACACACACACACACACACACACA
>NW_011338141.1:0-3197 GCF_000735185.1 Notothenia coriiceps
GGTTAGCTAGCTATACGAATATGAGAAGCTTTTTCTACAACCAGTGAGGTAAAGGCAAATCTTTATATGGTCATTATAGATATAAAAAAATAAGAGAATAAAGTAAACGGGTATAAAATACTATATGACAGTAAAAAAAAGTTGTTATTAATAAACAAGAATACAGTTTGAAAGTGATTTGTAAAATATCCAGAAAGAAAATTAAATCTGCTTACAGTTCTGTTTCATATGGATGTTGAGAGATGTTTCCATAGATCTATTAATTTTGCTCTCAAAGTGCACCAGATTGATGCTTTTAGCTTCAACATTTAAAAAAAAACATCTTCCCGGGGGATCACTCCCTCGGACCCCCCTAGAGGAGGTTAGGTACCCCCCCCACTTAAATCATGTTCACATGGATATGAAACTAAATAGATTTGCACACATCATGTGTCCATATCTTTTTGTTTCGGTGGTCATGCCACACCCGTGCACGTGCATGCGCGAGTCATGGTAAAATATCTGGATTAAGAGGTTGCTTTTTCTTTGCACAGCATGAAAGAAAGGCCAAATGAATGGGCTGTGATTTTAGTATGTTTAAGCAGAGATCAATAATTTGTACGGCCCTCGGAGGATGTTGAAAAAATGTAAATGGCCCTTGAGAGGAAAAAGGTTCCCCACCCCTGCTTTACAGCATGTGAAGGACTGCTTTACTTCAGAGTAAGCCCGCCAGTTGTTATGTTTCTGCCTACTGTAATGTCTTGACTTACTGTATAATAAACCTGAGTCGTGAAAGATACTCGACCCTCGATCATTCTACACCATCCAACTTTGCAGTTCCATCAGCTCTAATGAGCGTTTTAGAGTCTTTCAACACATTGTGTAAGTTATATGGCAACCAAATGTAAAGTTTTGGTAAAACCTCAATACCCTTATCGGCATCTCCAGCTGTACCAGACAGCGGATAATACATCTTTATTACTTTCACCAGGTGGACACAGACATTACTTCTTATGACTGCTGGGGTTTTTCTATTTCTTCTTGAAGTGTAAAAGGGTGTCTCCAACTTAATAAGGTTTTAAATGCCACTGGGACTTGAGAGGTCAATAATCCATACGCGAGCCCCCCTATACTTTAGGAGGAAAACAAACTATTACAAAACAGAAACTTAAAATCAATTTATCAATAATCCAATAAAAAAAGAAATACTTAAATAAAAAAATCTACAAATAATCACTGATTTGCTCATTTAGTAGTTCTAACAGTGGGACTGTGGAGAGGAGAGAACATCACAGTATGACTACTAATCTTACTAAATAAGACGATATTAAAGGGTTGTTTTTGAATACTTTTGAAGGCTTTCTTAAATTAAGTGTGTTTCTTTCTGGAATTTGGTATCTCAATCTGTCATCTTATAATGCTATTTTTTGCAAAATATTGGAAACAAGTTGATAAGCATTTCACCTGTTTTAAAAAAAATGAGTCTTTATGGACTCAATAATTGCTGAGTTGAATGGTGCTGCAGTGCTTTGGGCTGACTCACCATCAGCTGCAGCTCGTGTCCCGCTCTGGAGCCGGACGTGCTCTCGGACCCCTCGGTGGTCTCGTCCACTGAGCTCAGAGAGAGGCGGGCCGGAGAGGGGGGCACCCAGCCGTGAACCGGGAGGGAGGCTTGGGGAGGGAATGAATGAAAAGAGTAAAATATGGGTTAACTAAATAGGACCAAATCAAACGAGGACATGATCAGGGAATGAGAGGAGGCCACCAATCCCAGTCTGAAGTCCATGAATTACACATCAGCCTCTTTCATTGAGCTCCAGAGTGCATGTCCATCGACTCTTACTCTCACATGTTTTATTAATGTAGTTTCAGAGAGTAATTATGCTACATCTGTAACCCAGATCCCAGTGAGAGGTCTACTCAGCAGCTGCTCTACAAGAGGAGCTCAGATAACAGACTTGGGTGGAAATCAGAATCAGAATTCCTTCATTAGTCCTGCAGCGGTACAGACGTATCGCTCGGACCCCCCACAGCTGAAGCCTGGTCCCTCCTACTAAGGGTAGGTGTCAATGTGGCTCTAATGGAAAGCAAACAGGCTGGAGGAGGGCTGGTAAACATCATCAGGACATCATCTGGATCAGCTGCTGACAGCATGGTTGACCTGCTAGAGCTTTTCTGGTTCAAATCCGGTTTCCCTTTTCTGCTCCCGCTCTGTTCACACCGCCCAGAGCACGACTGGTGCTGCCGCTGCTGCGTCATGACGTCATCGTTTACATCGCTGATTTGCTCCCCAACGGCGCTCACAACAACAACAAGAACAACGGGGGACTAAGTTGGGTCCAATTCACTCTCGAGTCACCACTTGGAGTCCGAGTCCGAGTCACCAAGGGAGAGTCGTGGTCGAGTCCGAGTCCAAGTCTGAGTCACCCAAGGAGTGTCCGAGTCGAGTCCGAGTCATCATTACCTGTGTTCGAGTCCGAGTCCAAGTCCGAGTCACCCAAGGAGTGTCAGAGTCGAGTCCGAGTCATCATTACCTGTGTTCGAGTCCGAGTCCAAGTCCGAGTCACCCAAGGAGTGTCCGAGTCCGAGTCATCATTACCTGTGTTCGAGTCCGAGTCCAAGTCCGAGTCACCCAAGGAGTGTCAGAGTCGAGTCCGAGTCATCATTACCTGTGTTCGAGTCCGAGTCCAAGTCACCCAAGGAGTGTCCGAGTCCGAGTCATCATTACCTGTGTTCGAGTCCGAGTCCAAGTCCGAGTCACCCAAGGAGTGTCAGAGTCGAGTCCGAGTCATCATTACATGTGTTCGAGTCCAAGTCCAAGTCCGAGTCACCCAAGGAGTATCCGAGTCGAGTCCGAGTTATCATTACCTGTGTCCGAGTCCAAGACCGAGTCACCTAAGAAGAGTCAAAGTCAAGTCTGAGTCACAAGTCTTCATGTATTAATCTTCGTGGATATATGTGTTGAAATGTAGCTGCTCCTCTACATTGCTTTTGTCCTGTCATGTTATACTAATCTGTCTATTGAACTGCTGTGAAGCCAGTTTGGCTACAATTCTTGTAATAGGTCCATCCATCCATCTTCTCCCGCTTATCTGTGGTCGGGTCGCGGGGGTAGCAGTTCCAGCAGAGAGCCCCAAACTTTCTTTTCCCTGGCCACATCAACCAGCTCTGACTGGGGGATCCCAAGGCACTCCCAGGCCAGCGAAGAGATATAATCC
>NW_011338142.1:0-2115 GCF_000735185.1 Notothenia coriiceps
CGGCAAACTTTCAAGCGTGGTCTGCCGCAAGCGAGCGGCAGGAGCGGGGCTGTCAGCATCAGTGTGCTTGCCTTGCTGTTTAAAATACCTTTTTTTTTATCCATATCTCTCGCTAGAATCTCCCATCCAACTAACAACAACAATGTCAAGCCTTTGGGCTCTGAAACTACGGGGCGGGCCAAGGACAAATACATATGCGTTAATCGCACGTTAAAATAATTAGTGGCGTTACAAAAAAAATTGCGTTATTAACGCGTTAACTTGACAGCCCTAATATATATATATATGAATGAGAGAGAGAGCTCTGTTTTCCAGCCCGAGTCTATTTAATTGATTGTTTTGGTTGTGTGTGATTTAATTATTTTTTTATAATTTGTTTTATTTATTATATATAATTTATATATTTGAATATTATTTCCCATTTCATTTGCAATGTTGGATGTTCAATAAAAAGTTCTGTTTGAAATTATGTACTTGAATTATTATTATTATATATTATCATTATGTCAGTGGTCTAAAATGGTCTTACAACGGTGCCGACAATATTATCGTTTATCGCAATAATTTCCGGGAAAATGTTTCGTCCAACTAAATTAATTATCGTGACAGGCACAAATTGCACAGCATGCAAATTAGGGTGACGTGTCTTGCCCCAGGACACAACGGCCTGACGCAGTGGCGGCGGAGGCGGGTTAGAAAAAAAGTGGTATTGTCTTACTTTCATGTTTTATAAATGCCATTGTTATTGTCTTTAAAAATATTTGAAGTCGTGATGGTTGTAACCAATGTCCAGTGGTCTCCAATCAGTGCAATACATGTAGCTTGTTCCACTTCCTCTGCTGTCTTTGCCCTTTTACTGCTTTGCATTTCAATGTTAAAATCCACGCTGAAATTATAGGAGGACTTTGGGGTCAAACTTTGTGTGATGTGATTTGTGTACAATTTCTTGACATATTAAGGGGACATGGGGAATTATTTTCAAACTGCCTTTAGTAGGTACATTTTGCTTGTAAAGTGTGTAGTGTTTTGTGTTACATGTTAATAATAATGTTTTGTTTAGATATCTTATTCTGGAAAGCAAAAGGAAACACTCAAGGATTGGCAAATCTCACTTAAATGAACAACAATTGTAGATGATTTCATCTTCAAGAGTGCACCAGTTATTTGTATTAACATTAACGTTTACTTATATTCTCCTGCTCTTTGTTATTTTTAATCTTTGTAGTTAGGATTTCTCAGCTATGCATTGTCATCCTTTCTATATCTACATAAAATCATGTGATAAGTTTGTGTGTTCTTTTATCCTAAGGTGTGTTGGCTCAGGAAAATGTTCCAGATGACCAGTATGCTCATGGCTTCTCTTACATCGCTGCCTCCTATGTCAAATTCCTGGAAGGAGCCGGGGCTAGGGTTGTACCTGTGAGGTAAAACAGTCTCTTATATATGTTTTGTTAAGGAACTTGTAAGAAGCAGGGCTCGACATTAACAACTGCCCGATGGGCCGGGGCCATCTAGTATTTAGCTCGGGCAATGAAGCCTCACCTGCTGGTTGCCCGATTGGGCAATCTATTATGCCAGTATCATGCTGCTCGCGGATCAGTAATGAGTGACCCGACAGTAAAACTAAACATATCTATAACTAGTTTAGTTAGTTTGAGAGGTAATTAAAATAGCTACGTGTGATATTCTAACCTGAAGTGTGTGTTTTGTCCGCTCACCCCTGCATGTGATCATGCAGAGCTGCGTGTCGACTCGTCAGCAGCAGCTGATCTCTCTCCCGTCAGATTAGACTTCACTAGCGTTTATGTCCATATCGATCAGATCCAGCTAGTTCTAGCTAATGATATGACTACCTGCTTATTAAAAGACACCTAAACAATAAGTGTCGCTATGCAACTGGGTGAGGCCACAAAGTATAGCGCAGCATTATGCATTTGTTTACATGCCCACCGGAACTCCGAGGCATTACCAACAGATCAACGCACAATCAACCCATACAGGACATCTCTTTCTCCACATTAAGCGTTAGACATTAGAATTGACTATTCTTGTCTGTCACATACTCTTCTTGTCTGTCACATAAGTGGCGCAACTGAAGCGATATTGCGCTAAAGG
>NW_011338143.1:0-3636 GCF_000735185.1 Notothenia coriiceps
AAATAGTGGCTCTGGAGTATCCTTCCTTGACATTGAGAAACACCCCATTATGTCGGAAGACATGTCCTACCAAGGAAGTGTCCTCGACATTGAGAAACATCCACTAAGTCAATATTTCTTGTTTTCTTGAACGAATGTGTTTCACAAACCCCTAGTTATGTGTTTTTTGTTATTATATCTTTGCATTAAAACATGTTAGTGTCACAATACCGGTTTCCTCAATTTAGAAAAATACATACATTTAAAATGAATTATTCTCTGTTTATTCAGAATTGTTGAACAAAAACAAATTACATTTGATGTAAATATTATATATATTTTCTAAATTATTCAGTTGTCTTTCATTCTCTACACATTTTTGTTGTCAATCCTTTCTGCATTATAAGATTTCTAATATGTTGTGAATCAGATGCTAAATTCACATTAAGATCTAATTCTCATGTAACAAACCAGAGTATAAAATAAAGTTAGACATCAATAATAACTTAAAAAATCAAATGTTATTCTCAAATGTGACGGTGAGTAATTGCAGAACATAAGCACCTTCATAACTCCAGTCAGTACTCTAAAGGACTCTTCGCATTTCCACTGCAGGGCCTCGCACGGCTTAGTACGGTATGGCTAGGCCTCGTTAGGCCTCGTTAGGCCAGGCTCACTTTATGCTGCGTTTCCATCACAGTTTAGTAGTTGGGGCCGCGGTAACTATAGTAACGCAGTGTAGGCGGAGCCGTGACGTCATCTTCAATGCGAAACAGAAAACCAACATCAGCCGTTAGCTGTTAGCACTCGGAGCTCACCATATTTGTTCAGAAGTTAAACAAGTACAAACCACAGACTGTCTGTGTCATGGTGAATACAGTCGCTGGTTTATTTATGTCTGTAGGCCGTTGTTGTGAGTGTGGACGGTCGGAGCATATTGTAGTGACCCTGTATAGGGTGCTGGGTGTGTCACTCAAGCATCCCCCGTCTCTCTCCCAATCACAGAGCTGCCCAGTAATGCTGGTCGGTGTGCGGGCCTGTGGTTGGGGGAGGGCACGGGAGTTGTGACGTTGACCCTGCTTGTGTGTGTGAGTTAGGGATTGGACTACTGAGTGATGTTGAACCTGTAACCTATATCTGTATGCGATCAAAGGAATTATTAAACCTAATAACTTGAAGCGCGTTTCCGACTCCTATTGTCGAACGCTACAATATACAACGTTAGCTTAGCCGAACTCCATTCAAAACACGCATTTTAAAAAGGTGTTTCGCCTGCCGTCTGTCTGCAGACTTGTCAAAGCATTATTTCATGGTTTTTACTAACCGGTATCAGTATGTTGTTACTTCGGCATCATTTAGAAACGTGTATTACAATTCAATCAGGGTCAAATATGTTCATGTTGTTGTAGTTGCCAGCGATTCTCTCACTAGTTTAGCATACTCAGCCCGGAAAGAACCTGGATTTTGGAGAGCCAGAAAACTGTGAAAAAGTACCCGTTAGCCGGAACTACCCCAAGTGGAAACGCAACAAAAAACGTCTTAAACCGCGCTGTAGTGGAAATGCGCCATGTGTGTTAACTCCAGTCAGTACTCTAAAGACCACAGGACTCTTTGTTAACTTCAGACTTTGCAAACATTTTAATGATTATTTTTTTTGGAGCATACACATTTGAAAATATCTGTTTACCTCAAACTGCAACTTGAGTTAAATAAATGTTTATAATAATATACAAAGAAAATACAAGAGGGAGAGCAGAGCTTTTTCTCTTTAGATGTGCCGCGCACACAACCAGTGTTTTTGTCTCTATAGCTTCATTAAAGTAAAAGAAACACCAAATGCACTCTGACCTTTGACCTCTACAGCCGGCCAGGAACAACCCAAAAAACTGTCGCACACACACGGGAACAAAAAAGCAATAAAATGAAATAAAAAGAGAGGAAGAAGAAGAAGCATGATTGATTGAAGGAGGAGGAACAGAAGCTACCAGTCAAACCAGGCACTAAACTGAGGAGGAGGAGGCGCACACACACGCACACACACACACAAACACACACACACACACGCACACACACAGGTGGGTGAGGAAGATGAAGAACACGAGGAGACAAGGGAAGGAGGTGAGGTGAGGGGGAAAGGATGTGAACTTTTCTTTCTTTTTATTCTGCAACATAAATCCTCCTCCTCCTCCTCGTCCTCCAGCTGTCAGTCAGTCAGTCGGGTGGTTTCCGATTGGCCGGCTGAGCTGTCAATCACGCGGCGGCGGAGGAGGAGGGCGGGGCGGCGAGACGGACTTGAGGAGCATGCTCAGTGAGGCGAGGGGTCAGAGGTCAGTTGAGGTGGAAGCCTTTCTCCATGGTGGCGGCTAACAGGCGCTCCCGCATGATGTCCTCGGAGGAATATTCCGGAAGCTTTAGGTAGTGAACGCACGTGTTGACGGACGGGTAGCTGGAGTCCGTGGCGTCCACCTGTCAATCACAGGGAACACGAGTTAATGAGCAATATTTTCTATTTAGAACGTGTAACACAATAATACAAACAAAATTATTATAATATTGAAATGAAACTATGAATTATGATACTTTACAAACTTAAGCAGTATCAAATTGATAAACTCAAATATTATTGACTTACAAATGATATATAAACAAATGATCTAACTACACATCCAAAAAGGGGTGGGAAGAAGATTACACATATTTAATCCCACCCCTATCTCAAAAACTAAATTATTAACATATCTTAGTTTTCTGACTGAAAACACAGTATTTTATTTTACATTCAGAGAGCAGCCTACCTTTCTGACGATGGTGAGGCGGGGGTGCAGGTTGGCCAGGCCTCCGGGGGGCAGCGTGGAGCAGCCGGTGGTGAACTGGAGGAACGCTTTCCTCTCGTCAGACGACATCCCGCACAAAACTCTGACGAACCGCACGAAACCGGGACTGAAGAGGAAAACAGTTTACATTAGACAGAGAAAAACTGAAACTCTGATACATGAAGGTCTGTCCGTGGTTAACAAAAGCTGAGTTCATGTACTGTTTATACGACGTAGAAATACGTCAGTAAATACCCCACTGGTGAATGTCTGAAGCTTCTATGTGTCTTAAAGTGGAGGTTACCATCACTGAACGTCATCAAGCCCAACATTAGCCTCCTTTAGCTTAGCGGTGTGGACGTGAAGTCATGTGACCGTGCTGTTGTTCCTTTATAGCCCAACATTAGCCACCTTTAGCTTAGCGGTGGTGACTTGAAGTCATGTGACCGTGCTGTTCTTCCTTTATAGCCCAACATTAGCCTCCTCTAGCTTAGCGGTGGTGACGAGAAGTCATGTGACCGTGCTGTAGTTCCATTATAGCCCAACATTAGCCTCCTTTAGCTTAGCGGTGGTGACGAGAAGTCATGTGACCGTGCTGTAGTTCCTTTATAGCCCAACATTAGCCCCTTTAGCTTAGCGGTGGTGACGTGAAGTTATGTGACCGTGCTGTAGTTCCTTTATAGCCTAACTCTAGCTTTTTACATCTTAATATACAGGTTTTTTTACAGCTGTATTGGGTTTTTTCTTTCTAGTCATGTGACCGTGCTGTGTTTCCTTTATAGCCCAACATTAGCCTCCTTTAGCTTAGCGGTGGTGACGTGAAGTCATGTGACCGTAGTGTGGT
>NW_011338144.1:0-3128 GCF_000735185.1 Notothenia coriiceps
ATATATAAAATATAAATCCCCTCAGCTGGTGACTACACACACTCAGGTTTGTTCCCGAGGTTCTCTTACCTTCACGTACACACGCCGGTCCGTAAAAGCCAATGTGTTGTTCCTCCTCACACACAAATCACATTTCTCACCCTCTACCTTGCAGCCATCGTACTGTTGTCATGACACTGACGCTCAACGGGCAAGCAGGGCGTTTATGCGCAGGACCGGAAATGAGAACCAAAATGAATCAGAATTCCTCTATTCGTCCCACAAAGGGGAACTTTACGTTGTTACGCACAAAGTATCAAAAGAGACGAAGACAATAAAACAATATTATTTAAAAAGGCATTCACATAGTATTTAACCATTTTTAAAAAATACAATTGCATCGTGTGACACTGACGCTCAATGGAGGAGACGGGCGTTTGTGCGCAGGACCGGAAATGATAACCGAAAGGACAGCTGGGAAAATGAGTTTTATATTCAGGATTCAAGATTCAAGGCTTTAATGTCATGTGCACAGGAGCTACAGTGTAGATATGGCAATTAAAAACGTAAGTCCCCCAACGATGCAACATGAATATATATAGGACATAAAACAAATAAAACCAATACAAATAGTGAAATAAATAACAGATTACAAGTAAAATAGTGCAAGAGAATGTTGCAATATGTGCAAGTAAATAAAAAATTAATACAAATAAAAATAGTGCAAGAAGAAGTCTTGTAAATACTTGTAAATAGAGTATGATATATACAATAGATAACTATTTAAATAACTAAATTGTAAGGGGCAAACAGATGAATGATTATTATATATTATACCCTCTCATTTTTTTATTTGCCAAATTGTTACCATCTCAAAATACAATCATATATCTTTTATATCCTCTGTTTTATACCAGGGAATAAACATGAATACAATACAACGATAACTAAAATACAAATATTTAAAAACAAACTATTACATCGAACTTTAAAGATTTGAGCCATACATACACTAAATGTTGCTTAATAAAAAAGGAGAATAACAAATCTCATCACCAAGGTGGTCCTCCAGCCTCTGGAAGTCTCCCATATAATATCTCAACATCTCTACCCACTTGTCTTCCCTGTATTGAGGCTGTCATTTATGTGTTCTCTAATTTGTATTTGTGTATGTGTCCTCTGTTATAACTTTAAATGGCACACAATCTTTCTTCCCGACAAACATATGATGATCGAAAAGCATATGATGATTTGATGTAGATTAAAGTAGACAAAAGTAAATAAAGGAATTTAAAATAAAACATCTTTGCATCAAAATGCACCATACACATTATTACAGCAGAAATATTAATCCAAAAACAGATATATAAGTACAACACTGCGGGACATTTTACTGCACTATTAACCATTTAAAATACCATTTTACTGATAATAACAATATTTGTACTTCAAATGCAGGATTTTTATTTGTATTGGGTTATTTTCAGACACTGTATTGTTTTTTGCTTTAGTTCAATAACTTGATGGTGCTTGTTTTTAGCGACATGTCTATTTCTATCTTCCTGTAATATGTTCTACTTTGTAACTTCATCCAAGGGAGCTGCAAACAGGGCGGGACCTCGAAGGTGAAAGTCAGAAGTCAGACTGCCATACTCCATTTCACACGTCGACAGAGCAAGACAAAGAAAACAGGGTGAGTGTTAAAACCAGGATCTGCTGGGTTTTTATAAACCTAATTAATGTTTACTCTGTTTTACTTTATCTAAGAAGAATGCAGTCTCGATTAAAAAGCAACGTCTTAGAGTCCGATGTGGCATATTGAAATGTTGCAGGCCTAAACTTCCCCTTTCACTTCCTTGTTTCTGCGGCATCATGGTAACATAACTATACAGACTTATTTGTTGTTGTTTACACTTGTGGTGTTGATATAAAACAAAAAAGTAATCACGATCATATGGTTAATCTTCATGAATTAGAAGTTTAAAATATTAGTTGGCCTATTAACTTGTATTTTGGAGAGATATAAAACAAATAAAACGTGTGATGTAGTCTAATAAAGCTGTCCATGAAAAACTGCTGAGAGAAATAAGAGGGTTTTTTATTATAAGTAAAACATCTCAGCTAAGTTAGAATAGAATTGGGAGGGATGAACCCCTCTTTAATGGTCACACATGCAAAGCACACAGCACACACAGGGAAATGTTGCCTCTGCTTTTAACCCATCCTAGAACCAGGAGTCTAGTACTGGGAGCAGTGGGCAGCTATTGTACAGCGCCCGGGGAGCAATGGGAGTGGGGGGGGAAGGGGGGTGTCCGGTGCCTTGCTCAAGGGCACCACGGCAGGGTAGGAGGTGACCTCTCCAAGTGGCAGTCCACACTCCATATTTTAGGTCTGGTTGGGGACTTGAACCGGCGACCCTACAGCTCTCAGTCCAAGCCCCTACTGACTGAGCCACTGCCGGATGTTAAGATGATTTCCGAATGATTGGCATGAAGTCAGAGCAAGTTATGATCGTAAGGTAGTATAGCTACTTGCTGCCACTATCATATTGTGATCACCATCTGCTAGGGATGTAATGATACCAAAAACTCACGGTACGATAATATCGCGATAACAAGTCCACGGTAGCCTACGGTATTCATCGCGATATTTAATAATAAAGAAAAAAAATGTAAAAGACATTTGGGAATTTTTTTTAAATTTAAAATGTTTTACTTGGAAAAATGTTCTTTGTTAAATAATAAATCTGATTTGTACAGCATTTTAGTAGGATAGCAGTATTTTAAAGTGTCAGAAACAAAGTGACAGTAACAGACTGGAACAAGAAAACCAGTAAAACTCACTAAGTCACTCACTCAACATCATCAGACAGGTTTTTAGGAATATGAGCATGTCCACATTTCCACGTAGAAGCTGGGATGTTTGGGCGTTTACAATACCCCCTGCTGTGGAAACAACTCTCTCGCTTGGTACTGATGTTGCTGGGACAGCAGTGGTCACGTTAACCGAATATTTTTTTTAACAATGACGGAAAGATCTGAAAGCAGTCTGTCAATTTGAAAGATTAACAAACTCGGAACAGCGCCAAAGTTTCCCCGCAGCGAGGCTCTGGTGTTATGCCGTGTTATGCATGCCCTCCAAAAGGAAAT
>NW_011338145.1:0-5070 GCF_000735185.1 Notothenia coriiceps
TTTTGACCCCACTGGGTGAGATCTTGCGTGGAGCCCCAGATCGAGGGAGATTATCAGTGATCTTGTATGTCTTCCATTTTCTAATAATTGCTCCCACAGTTGATTTCTTCACACCAAGCTGCTTACCTATTGCAGATTCAGTCTTCCCAGCCTGCTGCAGGTCTACAATTTTGTTTCTGGTGTCCTTTGACAGCTCTTTGGTCTTGGCCATAGTGGAGTTTGGAGTGTGACTGTTTGAGGTTGTGGACAGGTGTCTTTTATACTGATAACGAGTTCAAACAGGTGCCATTAATACAGTTAACAAGTGGAGGACAGAGGAGGCTCTTAAAGAAGAAGTTACAGGTCTGTGAGAGCCAGAAATCTTGTTTGTTTGTAGGTGACCAAAAACTTATTTTACACAAGAGGAATTGACCAATTAATTCATTAAAAAATCCTACAATGTGATTTCCTGGATTCTTTCCCCCCATTCGGTCTCTCATAGTTGAAGTGTACCTAGGATGAAAATTAAAGGCCTCTCTCATCTTTTTAAGTGGGAGAACTTGCACAATTGGTGGCTGACTAAATACTTTTTTGCCCCACTGTATACTGTCCTAAAAGTTAATAAAATCTTTCACATAATATATTTAGCTTCTAAGTCTGACCCCTTTACAGGCTTTTTGATACTTAAATTCCTGGTTCAGTTCTCTTATGTTCATGATCTTAAATAACAGACATGATATGAACAACATTGTAAACAGGAGAATGCGACTTCTGAATTGAGGTAAATTGAAGCAATCAGAGAAAAGACATTGCTGTGTTCTGTGGGGTCGACAAAAAAAAGTAGCCCTCTGGTGATTGAGCTTCTTCCCTCACAAACAATCGTTTGCCTAGTAAAGACACTGGCACACATAGAGGACTTTATCAATAAAAGAAAAAGGCCATTTTGGGTCATCATCCATCAAACTACTCAGATAATTACCATAAACTAAGACAGTTTATGCAATCTGCAGCCAGAGACTATGTGATTACAACCTGCAAGTGTAATGGAAAGAACCTTTCTTGACATTGTAGAAGAGGCCTTGTTATGCCTTTTTGGGATTATTGACTTTGTATTTAGTGACATCACTGCATAACACTAGCGCTCAAACACATTGTAGGTGATAAGCTAAGGGGCGGGACATCTCTAAGCGGTTGACCAATCACAACAGAGCCGTCCAGCTAACCAATCAGAGCAGACTGGGCTCTGGTTTTAGACAGAGGGTGAAAAGAGGTGCTGCAGCACAGGCAGTATGAGAAAAATAAAGAGCTTTTTGAACATTAAAGTCATAGTAGAGGCACAAAATGCATTATGAAACCTGAAAGATTAGCATGTGTCCTTTTTAAAATAACACATTTCAAGGATTGTCATTTGGTGTTGTTTCTAGTTTTTCACACCCTCCTCTCATTGGTCTTTCCTGTATTTCATCAATTCCTAACTGTTTGCTGTTGTCATACGTTCTTCTGACAGATTGGCCGTTGCACCCTGCCATAAACGCAAATTCAAACGCACTTCTGCTTGTGACACACCCTGCGTCAAGACACACACACAATGTACATTTGCTTTATCCAAACACATTCATTTACCACATTCCTCCCTCAGCCTGAGTCTAACCTAAAAATAATCTCAATTGTAATCTCAACCTTTACCCCCAATCCTATCCATGAACCAGACTTTCAAACAAGCCGGGGAGGCAGAAATAATGACTGCCTCTTTGTAAAAGTACGAAAGAACACAATAATTTACAACTTTGAGTAAAACATTACCCAATCTCAGCATGATAAGGTTGACACAGGGTGGACCTGAATCTCCACTCCTGCTTTTGTGACATGGGTGTGTCCCTCTCTCACGCTCCCACTCTTCCTCTCATCTCTACCGCAATCGCATTTCTTTGTCCTTGTTTTTCAGTTTTCTGTTGTGCCTAGTGTCTACAGAAGGGCATTTTGGGTCACTCTTGGCAGCGTTCGAATGTGATAAAAGACTCAGAGCATTTATTGCTCCATGAAGAATCTATTTAGGAAGCAGAATGTTACAACCACTATGTTCACATCAGTGCTGCTGAAGGTGTGCCAGTACAGGGAACACATGGGAGGAGCTGCCAAACGAGAATATCCCAGATAACAGAACGTCCTGGAAGAATTGTCAATTAATCCTCATATAGTTTTCCATCAAATCAATACGTTGAGGCAGGAGGTGGGCCATGAAGTTGTGGGATTATGCTTGTTTTGTTAATTGTTAAAGATTTTGAAGTTTAGAATTTCTACTTCACATATTTGCCCATTGATTACAATGACAATAACATTTGAGTTTTTACATTTCATTTCTCCACTAGATTCTTGTTTTTCTCTATCACTTCTAAGTTCTAACATGTTGTCATCAATGTGTGAACCCTAAAAAGCAACTTTAAGTCCGGTCTTTTACATTTTTTTATCTGAAACGTATCTAATGTGCCTTACAAATTCGGATGTGAACGCTTAAACTGGACTTTGTTGGTTCTTTGTTTAGGATTATGTCATAACGTAGCATCCACAATGCATTGTTAAGGCTAGGAATTAAGAAGTCTAAGAAATTATATATAACAGTTTGTCTTTTTAACATCAGATTAAGGTCACATCAGCATCAGGAAATTGGCGTGTCAAATCTTCAAAGAGAAAAAAACCTTAGGCATTAGTTTTGAAGTGGATCAGTCTAAAATCACCAAAAAGAGGATGGAGTTTAACTTGAATGTGTTTCTTAAGATTGTGTGTCTTTATGATGTAGCGATCATAAAAGATGGCTGCCGGTCCTGTCAATAATTAAGAAACAATACATCTTATTCTCAGAACTAGCTACTAGCTTTTGACAGTTTTCTTTAAGGGTAGGGGTGAAGAAGTCTACAAATCTGTTATATATATTTTTTTTAATGTGCCTCTATTTGTCTTTTTAACTTCAGCTTTAGGTCACATTATCATCAGGAGATTGGCATGTCACATCCTGAAACGATACATAATGATCACTCTGACATTGCCAAAAAGATGATGGAGTTTAACTTAAATGTGTTTCATAATATTGTGTGTCAAAAAAAGATTGCTGTCAGAAATGTACAAATAGAACATCTAGAGGGGTTTGCAGGACTAGCTGCTAGCTTTTTACAAAATAAAATAGTAAACCTAAATTCCAGCTAACTGCTAAAGATCTTTAAAAGCATTATCTTCATTTGCATTTGTCTGAAGGTAGTTGTGTGTATCTGTCTGTCAATGGATATTTAACTCTCTATTTTTGAGAGATAACCCCTGAGGTGTTCTGCTGAGTCACAGAGTGTAACACACACACCATCACTCACTCACACTCCTATCAGCTGACTTGCCTGTCTGCATCGCTCTGATTTCATTTAAAGGAAGACAAACCCTGAATGATTAATTTAGGTCTTCAACAAACGGTTTTATTTTCAGTGTTCGGTGTGACAGCTTATAAAAAATACTTCATTATCTAAACTGGCATCAGCTGCTCAGACCCTTGTTTTGTCTTTTAAATAGGCTCTCCTTAGAAACGATCAACATTGCAGATTACTCATTTTTGTATGCGGCCCTAGATGCGTCAATGATTTGGCTAATGTGGTTTGACCTATATGGGCCCTTCTACCGAATCGGACCAAAGTCAGGTTGTAGATATTTTTTGAAATGTTTTTTTCCCAAAACTTTGTCCATATATATTTTGTACCATATCTAAATTACACATATATCTAGTAAAAGAACTGTACATTTTTATATCGTATTTTCAGACTGTACGGGAATGTTCTTCTTCTACCAAAAATGGTCACTACCGAAACATAGTACATACACTGTAGTCAAAAAGTATTATATTAACCTGTTAAGATTGTTTTACCTTCCCTTCTCTAAATAGTATTTTAACAAATATTTGTTGAGGGTTTTCACAATTAAATGAATAAAAGTGCATTTTTAATCAAAGTTCAATTTATACAATTCATAAAAATCATAATGCAAACTTTCTTTGTAAAATGTATAATACTGATCATATTGATTCCAGAGTTGATGATTGTTGGAAGTGAACATACATTAAACCAATCAGTATCATATCATTTTAGTTGATAACTCAGTATACTTAATTTTTTACAAAACATCCAGTGTTTCGGTAGTGACCAAAGTATTTTGTTCTCAATGTCGTATCATATTCCCTCAACCTTATTGCTTAATCTTTACTCATAACATGCCTTATGTTCAGGGTTGGGAGGGTTACTTTGTAAATGTAATCCGTTACTGATTACTGAATACATGGCTCTGAAAGTAATCCGAACACAGTTACAGTTACGCGTCTTAAAAAACTAATCAGATTGCTTTTAGATTACTTTTGGATTACTTTCTTTTTCCATAACAGATGGGTATGTTTTGGTGAACTGGAGACACAAAAAGCAAAAGGGAACTGAACGTGTTTTTACTGTTTTAATGGCTTATCAAGAGCACAACTGAAACATAACATCTGAAACGATGCAACAACATAATAAACTTTTTGGGGATGCAGCTTGGGATGTGAGGAGTGAGGGACACGGCTTAGAACGGGCGTGTCGCCTTCTGTCCTGCCAGTGTTGGCAGGACATGAATTAAAATGTCGAACTCGGACTTCATTTTAAGGACATGTCGGCCAGGGGTGTTGAGCTATATTTGTTTAAGCACCGGATCGGCAAAATAGGAGACTCTGTCCACCAGTCTGCCTTGATCCATGTATTAATGTCTGTGACACTCACAGTATCTGCTGCCCACAGCTGTTTTATAGAAGGAAAGCCTCCTTCACTTCATGAAATCTCTGCAGCACCAGGAGGCAGCGGGATGGTTAACTCAGCCTCTGAGAAGAGGAGCGCACCGCGCAGTGCCTTTCAAACACCACCTTCACTGTGTATACCTTCAGAAATAATCATTAGTAAGACTAAAGAGCGACCGCAGGCTGATGTGTTTCTCACACACACACACACACACACACACACACACACACACACACACACACACACACACACACACACACACACACACACACACACACACACACACACACACACACGA
>NW_011338146.1:0-2241 GCF_000735185.1 Notothenia coriiceps
AGAGAGAGAGAGAGTGAGAGTGAGAGAGAGAGAGAGAGAGAGAGAGAAACGGGGGTGTGTGTGTGTGTGTGTGTGTGTGTGTGTGTGTGTGTGTGTGTGTGTGTGTGTGTGTGTGTGTGTGTGTGTGTGTGTGTTTGAGGCAGGGGTGTAAGGATAGTGGTGGTGGAGGCGATTGGGAGCATCACGGCAGCTTATTACAGGGAGGACGGTCATGTCTCATTGGAGTTCATCGTGCTGAGGAGCCAGCGTTCAGATGACTCCCACTCCTAACAGCAAGAGGAACTGCGTTTAAGCAAGAAGACATGTGTGCAAACTCATTAACACAAAGAAAAGTTATCATCTTTCTATGGTGCACTAAAAAAAAAACTGAAACGTTGACTTTAATTAAATGCATTATGTCAACACATGTCACATAACTGTATTAGGTTAGTTGAAAGCAATAATATTAAGTTGAACCTAATATTTTGTATTCAAACTTGATAGTATTGCTTTCAACTAACCTAATACAGTTAAGTGAAATCTGTTGACATAATACATTTAATTAAAGTCAACGTTTCAGTTTTTTCAGTGTTTAGATGCACACATATGATTCAACCCCTCTTACTTGTTTTTAAGTGCTTTTCATAAACATCTGTCTCGGAAACCCTCAAGAAATCCACAGTCATGTTTTTTGGCAAAATAAATGTGATTTAGAGGCAGTCTAATGTGTCTGTCTAAATGAAGACAGACACATTAGACCACACAGTCACCACCCTTTGGTCAGGCTGTCAGCATAAATCAGTGTGTGTAATATTTCAATAGGCTGGGGGTAATGTATAGCTGCTAATCTAAAGGCCGCTGACATGCCGCTGGAGGACGGCCAGGTGGGTTTCCCTCTCAGAGTCTGCCCCTTTTCTTTGGTCTTTCTCTCGCAGAGCGTCTCTTTTTTCGACTGTATTCTGTCTCCCCCTGCATCTCTTTATTCCTCCGCCCTCCGTCTCTCATTTCAGCCTTATCGCAACTATTAATCTCACACAAGTACTTCACTCAGCAAGTCTCATTGTGAGAGCCACCTGCCCAAAAGTGGGGGAGAATGAATACAAAGATCGCTCCTTCCACAAAAGCAACCACCATTGGCCCATTTTCTCTTCTTTAAAAGGTCCCCTATTATACTGATTTTCATCAATATATAATAGGTCTCAGATAAATACAAAACATTTCTCTGAAGTGTTTGTATTATCTTTTCAATTTACACACGGCATCTATTGCACGTCTGTCCGTCCTGGGAGAGGGATCCCTCCTCTGTTGCTCTCCCTGAGGTTTCTCCCATTTTTCCCTTTAAACTGTGGGTTTTCTCTGGAAGTTTTTCCTTGTACGATGTGAGGGTCTAAGGACAGAGGGTGTCGTATTGTCATACTGATATTCTGTACAAACTGTGAAGTCCACTGAGACAAATGTAACATTTGTGATATTGGGCTATATAAATAAACATTGATTGATTGAAATACCAAACAGATCATGCATTGCAGCTTCTCATAAACCCCTCTGTTTCAGCCCTGTTTAAAAAGTGCTGATTCTGTGTCTGTTACTTTCTAGATGAAAGTAAGGAGCCACTCCGAGAGATATTTGGTTCAAAAGAACACAATGGTGCTCTGGAGATTCAGGTGATAAGGTGGGGGTGGGGGGGTTATCTTGGTTGCTGATTGGCTAATGGTTACACAAGCCAAAAAATCTTTATGACATCATAAAGTGGCCAAAATCTGATCAGCTCATTTTCAGTTTTTATATAAATGATTCAGGACAAAAAGAGAGAGAATCTTTTTTCCTGAAACTTTCAGAATCTCTTTACACAGAGGGGACACATGTTTACGTATTAACCCTCGTAATGTCCTCCCGATTACTATGCACCTTGTGCCCTCTGGTGTCAAAAATGACCCCATCTTGCTTGTTTGATATTTAACGCATAAAGTATAAAATGTGAATAAATGTTGTGTTACACCTTTAGTTCTACTTCAGTACAACCCATTACCACACTCCCTCAGTTTTGGAATTTAGTGCCGATAGACCCTTATTTATATGAAATTATACCATTTTCTGATAAAAAAAAAAAAGTGAAACAATGAATTAATTTGACCATATTGTATTGTGACTATTTGTCTTATCAGACTGGTATATGATAATAATAATAATAATAGATTTAATTTGTTAGCGCTTTTACAGGTGCTCAAAGACGCTTTACAGATAATAGTGAAGAAAGAAAGA
>NW_011338147.1:0-3917 GCF_000735185.1 Notothenia coriiceps
CGTTGACATTCGCGGTACAGAGGGCTTCATGGGAACTTTGAGGGGAGCCAGAAGTTGGAGTACCAAACACCGCTGCCAAAATCTCACTCTGAACTCTGTTCAAAACTTGAGAGCCCTGAATTCAACTATGCTGCACATTTCCTTCCATTGTTGCTGCTAAGATAGAAATCTGTGTATGTTGGTGGAAATATATGGTTTGTAATGTTTTTGTAATGTAAGCTAGATTTTGGTCTGTTTTTGGTTTCAGTTGCAGGCGAGTTAATATCCAGTTAGCTTAAATGGTCAGGCCTCAAAATGTTCTTCTAGTTTTTCTGTCTCCGTTGGTTTTATTCATGGTCATAGCTTCAGGATTTCCTTGTTGACTAAAGTGTCTACCCAGATTCTGATCTAATGCAGGAAAACCAGAATGTATTCACTCTTATTTATCATATCACTCCCAGCTAACAGAGGCTAAGATATGTAGCTCTTGTTTTGTTATTGGTAGCAAACATGTGGCTATCATTGAAGTACCACAGACACATTTGAAGTAAGTCTGCTGAGTGTCAGCTTCCTCCCTGTTGACGTGTTAACTGATCTGGATGCAGTTTGACCAGGTGTCATTGCCTGTAATGAAACATGTCGTGTCCTCTGTGTTCGACGGGATGATTGGCAGTAAAGCAGGAGAGTATCTCAACACCTGAGCATCATCTGAAGCAGGAATATAAACCGTCAGCTCCTACGGCAAGGAGAGTTTATTTATAAAACACATTTCAAACCTCGTGGCAATTCAATCTGCTTCACAAATCAATCATTAAGACATAGTGCAAAAGAAATGCGTAAGAAATTGTGTTTGAATACAAATAACACAGCAATTAAAGCGCTAAGAGACTCAAACACCTTTCAAAATAAGCTAAAATACTACAACACAAGAATGAAAGTGTAGAAAGTTATTTTGATTTAAAAAGGCAGCGGCAAACAGAAAAGTCTAGTTCTAGTTTCAGCACACCTGCAGTTTTCTGGGAGTTCGTTCCAGATATGGAGCAAAGAACTGGCCCTAAAGCAAAAACGTTACTGCGACTGCTGCAGACACCTGGAAGCAGACCAGGACCCATCTGGTTCGATGTTTGAGTGGTTTATAATATATATACTATTGTTTGTATAAGAGTGTTGCATTGCTCCTGACTTACCTTTAGCCACTCTCCAGCCATTAGCCCTAGGAATGCATCCGTGACAGAGGAAAGGAAAGAAGGATGTAGGGAGGAAAACTGGTGTTTATTTCCTTTTCTTCTTCCTGTAGTTTCATCCTTTAGAAATGTCTAATGAGTTATAGTCTAGTGAGTGGATCTCCATGTAAAGACGTCCCTCAGGATCATCTGCAATGAGACAGAAGCTCCTTGTGTTTACTCAAGTCAAATCAGGTCAGACTCATTTGTAAACACATCTGGAAGAGAAACTAATATTCATTATTTGAATTCTTCTGCAGGACAGTCTGGATACTTTCTATTGAACACAATAATACATGAAAAGACGAGCCATTGTGTATATTTACCACTTTTACTTTTGATACTTGATGTACATTTAGCTGATGATACTTCATTACTATTGCAATTTCTAAATTTCAAATGTTACTTATGAGTATTTTAAAGCCATAGTATTTCTACTTGTACTCAAGTAAAGGACCTTAGTACTGCTTTCATAACTTTTTTTTAGATTGAATGAACATCTACTGTTAACAGAATGTACCAGTAGTACCAGACATTTTATAACAACATGTCTGGTACTAGCGCTGTCTTTGATAATCAGAAATTCAACTTAAATTGATCATATTTAACATGAAGTTTGATCAGCTATTAAAGAGGTTGTTGATGATCTAGCTGACAAGAAAATAACTTTATTTACCAAACACTTTTTAGTTTTTATGTTTACAGTTTGTCATTTTACTACAATTCACATCATGCTCATAGAGACACATCTAATATGAATGTTTGTTACATGATCAAACCAGTGTGACATGTTAATGAAGCTTTTACCATTTAGAGAGAGGGACCCCCGATTCAACAAGAGGCCCCTCCATCCCTCTCATCACACAATAGTGCTTGGAAACCAGTCAGCTGTGTGTGTGTGTGTGTGTGTGTGTGTGTGTGTGTGTGTCACCCACCATCCCCCATGTTTAA
This sequence comes from Notothenia coriiceps, assembly GCF_000735185.1. Taxonomy (NCBI): domain Eukaryota; kingdom Metazoa; phylum Chordata; class Actinopteri; order Perciformes; family Nototheniidae; genus Notothenia; species Notothenia coriiceps. Next base: position 2,154 of record NW_011338147.1, read on the forward strand.
ATTGAACAAATGTGTGATTGTGTGTGTGAGAGGCTCCTATGTGTAGCACATGATACGGTTCAAGGTTCAGGGTTTCCTAGCTCCTCTCTGGAGAATAGACTGCTGTAACCCCTAGTGACTGACACACACACACACACACACACACACACACACACACACACACACACACACACACACACACACACACACACACACACTTGAGTATGGGTAATGGTGTTGTTGGCCATTGCATTTGTGTTCATCTCACATTTTGTCTTAAATCTGGAGCAGGTGGAGCAGTTTGGATAAAACAATTAAAGCCTTATTTACTGCTGACTTAAGATACTTGTCTTTAACTTCTAAACTAAATAACATCTAAACATGCTTTCTGACTGGAATAATAACTCAGCTGTTTTTGTTATTGAGAAATTGAAACTGTTTATTGAACATGAACTCACTGATATATATAAATCCATAATACATTGCTGAATATATTATAATGCAAGTAGACCAACGGTTCTAACATATTTAACCCTACAGGCATAATCTATTTACTACAGTTAAGCCGAAGAATGAAATAAACGATGTTACCTTATCATGATTGTTCCTCCGTGTCTCCCAAATATAGCCTATATGTCAAAGTTCCCGTTAGCCAGTAATTACCGGACTATGACCGGTAAAATCTGCTGAAGACCGGTGTTGTGTCAAATTATGCACCCCCGTCGTGAAATGCACCCCTTGACACGGGAACGCGCATTTGAACGTATAGTCTGCTATTCTATGTTGTCTTTTTGATGGTGGGGTTGCCGAACCCTGGATTTTGCATTCATTCGTCACTTATTGTTTAGTTAATTTTTTATTTAATATATGTTTTTATTTAATTGTGACGTCCTGTCTGTATACTTGTGCTTGTACTTGTGCTTGACAATGCATTGTTTATTTTTACATCAAGTGCTTGAGGGTGGGATTAATAGAAACATTTTTATTTTGGGGGGTGCTTTTTATGAACAGCCTGGTTGCCACAATATGCACCCCTTGCTATCTCTGACAATAAACGTGTCACATACATGAAACTTGCTCCATTCATTGGTACTAGTCCTACAACTATACTCTCCAAATTGCTTGGGTGAGACTAATAGATTTTTTTTGGGGGGGGGGGTGATTTTTACGGCAGGCCAGGAGGTGCATTTCACGACGGGGGTGCATAATTTGACACAACACCGGCAAATCTAAATCTCTCCGGTCAAAATGTCCGGTCAAAATAATTTCCCTTTACCGCAATACTGTGACAGACAAGAATAGTATGTGACAGAAAAAAAGAGTATGTGACAGACAAGAATAGTCAATTCTAATGTCTAACACTTAATGTGGAGAAAGAGATGTCCTGTATGGGTTGATTGTGCGTTGATCTGTTGGTAATGCCTCGGGGTTCCGGTGGGCATGTAAACAAATGCGCTATACTTTGTGGCCTCACCCAGTTGCATAGCAACGCTTATTGTTTAGGTGTCTTTTGATAAGCAGGTAGTCCTATCATTAGCTAGAACTAGCTGGATCTGATCGATATGGACATAAACGTGAGCGAAGTCTAATCTGACGGGAGAGAGAGATCAGCTGCTGCTGACGAGTAACACGCAGCGCTGCATGATCACATGCAGCGGCGAGCGGACCAAACACACACTTCAGGTTAGAATATCACACGTAGCTATTTTAATGACCTCTCAAACTACCTAAACTAGTTATAGATATGTTTAGTTTTACTGTCGGGTCACTCATTACTGATCCGCG
>NW_011338148.1:0-4332 GCF_000735185.1 Notothenia coriiceps
TTTCCTAATGCTCAAAGACGCTTGACATAAAATCAATAATTGAAGAATGCTTGATTACTGTAACACCTGTGTTCCCCCCCAGGTGACGCTGCTCTTCAACGACTCTCAGGTGTTCCCCCCGGTGACTTTGGGCAGTGAGCGGCAGCGGCACCGTCTGACCTCTCTGACCCCCGGCAGGATCTACAAGGTCGTGGTTTCGACCTTCAGCGGGAAGAACCAGAGAGCGTCCTCCATCAAGGGTCGCACAGGTGAGGGGCTCGTTCAGGTGGGGGGAGGGGCATATGAAACCTTTTCCTGGTGTACTTTTATTTAGACGGCTTTTTCATATTTCTCGTACATTTCAAAATTGTTCACATATTTTTTGGACTTTTTCACTTATTTTTCAGAGATTTCTTCAAAACATTTCTGACATTTTGTTTTCACCTTTTTTGTTTTCATATTATTTGGAGATTTTTTACAAACATTTAAATATTTTACCTTATTTTTTGACAACTTTCAACACATTTCTGCCATTTTCTTAAAACATATCTTCAACAAAATTATGCTATTCTTCCTATTTTTCTATGAAATGTAGTTAAGGAGTTTATCATATATTTTTGGGACAATTTCCACATAATACTCACACATTTCTTTACACACATTTCTGCCATTTTTTACAACACATTTTTACCAAAATAGACCAAAAACATCACAATCAAATGTATATTTAGTCCAGTTTGTTCTGAACCGTGTCCCCTGCAGTCCCCAGTGCGGTGGGGAACCTCCACGTCTCCCCTCGCTCCGTGGGGGGTCTGACGGTGTCCTGGACCCCCGGAGACGGAGACCTCGACCTCATCATCGTCACTTTATCCACCACCGTGAGTCCAATCAGATCCACTCTGAGGGAATACAACTAATATATATTTGAATGAGAAACAAATCAGTTCTGATGTCACTTCCTGTTGGGAAAATACTGAATGTCCTCTTCCAGCATGAGCTCCACATGCTAACAAAGGTATCAACTGTAGCTGTGAACATGACAGGATGTGTGATTACCTAGAAGAGCATCAGGACTGTTTGAGGCATATGATAGCTATGTGATTAACATGATGATTCAGCCTCTATGGAGAGAGACATATGACAAGCATGCTCATTCCTGACGTGGAGCTAATCTGAAGTAAACATTGAATACTGCTTTCTATTCCTCCATCTTGTGACTGTGGAACTCCCTCTCTTGGATATCAGCATGTGAAGGACACTGTTCAGGAACTAGTTGATGCTCTGTATGTGATGACTCCTTCCATTCTGGAGAGGATCACAGATACATGGATCCTGAGGTTCAAACTCAAGCTGGGGAACAGTGATTATTAAGTATTCAGAAAAAGATAACATTTTGAGAAAAAGTCAGATTTTTGAGATTTTTGAGAAAAAGTTGGAATTTTGAGATTTTAGAGAAAAAGTCAGACTTTTGAGTTTTTGGAGAAAAAGTTGGAATTTTGAGATTTTTTAGAAAAAGCCAGAATTTTCTGAGATTTTTGAGAAAAAGATAACATTTTGAGAAAAAGTCAGATTTTTGAGTTTTTGGAGAAAAAGTTAGAACCGGGTTCGTCCATCTTGTGACTGTGGAACTCCCTCTCTTGGATATCAGCATGTGAAGGACACTGTTCAGGAACTAGTTGATGCTCTGTATGTGATGACTCCTTCCATTCTGGAGAGGATCACAGATACATGGATCCTGAGATTGAAGCTCAAGCCGGGGACCAGGGAGAGTTTTCTAACATGAATCTGTTTGCAGAGTGGAAACATCCTCCAAACTCGACGCGTCCCGAAATTTGCTTCCTTTCTGGACTTCCTGGATCTGACTCCAGGCCATGCTTACACCGTCACCGTCCAATCACTGAGCGGCACGCTGACCAATAGCAACGCAGTAACCGGCAGGACGGGTAGGACAGGATCAATCTGAACTGCTTTACGTTTTATTTATTGACTTATTTTATCCATACATGAACATATTTCATATTACAAACTATTGAAGTGAAATATATACAGTGGATTAAAATGATAGACTGTTCATTTCTTTGTGATCAAATACTTATTTCCCCCACTGTATATATTTTTAAAACATGTCTTATTGTCTTACTTTTTTAAGTAAACAAAAACAAAACCCTGATTATATTTCGTGTCTTAGCTCCGGCTCGTGTCACGGCGCTTCAGGCGGATAACGATCACACCACCCACAGTCTGACGGTCCAATGGGAGCGTCCGCTCGGCATCTACGACAGCTACGCTCTGCAGCTATTGGACGAGGCCGGAGCTCTGCTGGCCAATCAGACGGTCTCTGAGGAGAAACGCAGCCAGCGCTTCGTGGGTCTGACGTCCGGCCGCTGGTACAAAGTGAAGGTCGTGACCCTTAGCGGGGGTCAAAGGTCGCTGGAGGCCACGGCCGAGGGACAAACACGTGAGTCAGGATGTTAAGAAAATGCATTTTAAGATTTGTCATTGTTTTGACATTATTCACGTAGTTTTTCTTATTTTTCACGTTCATTACAGCAATTTTTTAAAACATATTTGGGGGATTTTTTTCTTATTTTTTATATACTTTTTCTTATTTTTTTGAAATTTCTTACATCCATTTTTGCCAGTTTTTCAAATATCCTCTTTTGACATCTTTCATACGACCTGTTTTTATACATATTCTGTGAATAACCCCTCTGTGTTTCAGGCCCTGCTGCCGTCAGTAACCTCTCGGTGTCAGCCCTCAACTCGTCTTCGCTCTCCTTCTCGTGGCGTCCGTCCGACGGACACGTGGACGTCTATCACCTGTCACTCTACAGCGTCGCCGAGGCAACAGCCAATCAGAGAGAGGAGTCTGCTGGAAGCAGGAAGGAGCCTCAGCAGGTGAGAGAGTGAATCATCAGGGGGGGTATAACTAAGTAAAAGTACTAATACCTAATACTGAAGGTATCACTCAAACCAAGTCGAGTACAAGTCATGAAAACAGGTTTTTTCAGAGGTTTTTCGCAGATTTTTTCACATTAATTAAAAAGAAATTGTTTAAATATGATTTTTTTTGGGTTATTTTTCAAATATGTTTTTCACTTTATTCACATTTAAATTGTACCTATTTTTCGGAAATGTTTTATATAATTTCGTCATAATTATCTGATTTTATTTGTTTACTTTTGCCATATTTTTCCAATTTAAAATGCATAAACAATGTTCAAATAGCATAAAATGAATATTGTCAAGTAATATAACTTAAAACTTGAATATATATATACTTGTTTACCCTTCCATATTAATGAACACACACACCTGTGTTTAGCCGGTGTGTGTGCAGACTCTCCCTCCGGCTGCGGACAGGTGTGTGTTCTCCGGGCTGACAGCAGGAAGTCTGTACCGGCTGCAGGTGGAGAGCCGGAGCCGAGAGATGAGCAGCGACAGCGCCCTGCTGGCCAGGACCGGTCAGTGCACCCTGTCATCTTCATCATCATCATCATCATCATCATCATCATCATATAATATTTAATTAATAGATCTCTTTGAAACATGGAACACGTTCGTAAAGACTTAAAAACTCAATTAATGAATCTTGTTTAATACAAAATGTAAGTTCCTGTCTTTGATTTGTATTTCCTTTTAATTTAAATGTTTTGTGTCTTAGTTTTATTTATTATGTTGTTTTTTTCATAGATTTTTCAGATTTTTTAAAGTTTTTTTAATTCCTTTAATTACATGTTGTTGTTTTTTCTTTTCTTAACTTACTATGTGTTTTCATATATTTTTCAGACATGTTACAGATATTTTTTAAAACATTTTCAGACATTATTTTAAAAATATTTTTCTAACTTTATCACATTTTATTATTAGTAAACTTTAAGTTATTGGTTTTGGCGTTATCTGTCTGTAATTCCGTGTTTTCTTTTTCTTCTTGCAAAAATTCAAAATCAAAGTGACAAACCTAGTTTATTAAACAGTCAATAATAAACAGAATGATCAGGTGTCCTCTCTCTCTGCAGTCCCCTCCCCGGTCTCCTCTCTGGAGGTTCAGAGTTCAGGACGGACCGACAGACTGACGCTCGGCTGGAGGAGAAATGAAGGAGGCTGCAGCAGATACCAGGTGACATCTTTAGTTATAGTGTTTAATTCAATCAAGATAGATAGAGAGAGAGAGAGAGAGAGAGAGAGAGAGAGAGATGGATAGACAGATAGACAGACAGACAGACAGACAGAGAGACAGATGGATAGATACTTAAAGCAGGTTAAAGTGGGATTCAACCCTCTTTTTTATGAGAGATATACAATGCATTATCACAAAGCTGAATATACTAACTAGATAAAATGTATGCTTGA
>NW_011338149.1:0-3668 GCF_000735185.1 Notothenia coriiceps
GGTGGCCAACTCTCACGCATCTGGCGTGTGACACACGCTTTCACTGTCAATCTCACGCTCTCACGCTGCCCAAACTATTCTCACGCCAAAAACAAGATGAACCTGCGATCGTTTTTGGTTGATTATTTACAATGTTGAGTTGACAGCTGCTCAAGCTGTCGATCCGCCCCCACCACTCTTAACAGCGTTAACAGACAGCAGAGCAGTGGGAGCCGGTTGGTCAATCCCCGACCCGTATTGCGCATGCGCAGATCTAAGATCCAGTAGAAACGATAAAAAGTAAAAGTCTGCTGCTTATTGTTCTACTAGGCCAAAATAGAGTCAAAGAGTATATGAGAGTGAGAGTGTGTTAATTAATATATTAGGCAGTTTGGAGTAAGTCTGTATATTTGTTTGTGTGTGTGTGTTTCATGTATATAGGCTTCTCACGATAATTAATTTTGTTGGATACATTTTCCCGGAAATTATTGCGATAAACGATAATATTGTCGGCACCGTTGTATGACCATTTTAGACCACTGACATAATGGTAATATATAATAATAATTAAAGTACATCCTTTCAAACTGACATGTAGGCTAAATGGCAATTTATCGAGGTCAAAAAAGTTATGGAGTTCATTTTTATTTATCGTACGATAAGTCAATTAATTGCTTATCGCGACAGGCACACAATAAAACAGTGGAAACAACATGTGTTTGACTTTCATTAGTGAATGAAACTGTGTGCCCTTTATAGTCTGTGTCCAATATTGTGTATTTGTATATATTATATATATATCCTATATATATGCTAAAGTCCCGCTGCTGACACGATAGCAGTCATTTAGTGCGCATATGTTTAATTAAACCCATGATATCAAAATCTCACTCCAGCCAGGTACCCAAAGTTGGCAACCCTGGCATTCTATGTTTTTGCACACACTTTCACTCCCTCTCTATGTAATACTCCAGATGTGTAAATCACTTCGCACATTTCCAGCAACTGAGCTAATTTGTATACATTGCTTCGCTGATGAATTATCATGAACACGAATCAACCCATGTTTACTGGCTTGCCTGAAAGTACAAAAGACGGTTGAACACGTGTCAGATAACCTTGGTCTGACCCTGATTATCTGTGTGACAGAGCTATATCTGAATAACCCAAATAACTTCTCATGAAAATGGACCATACACCCGCAATAGCTGGGGATAAAAAATATGCAATTTGAGTTTCCAGGCACCAGCTAGGGCTAGCTTTGGCTACCTCACTAGCTAGCTTGGTTTAGCTTTCAAGTTGGCTGTATTTATTTGGCAGAGAGCTCAGTTCACTAGAAATACTAACTTCATAACCTTCAGTAAAGTTCGTTTTTTTTTTAGCTCTGATATGTAGTTGTGTGTGCCGTTTGATTTCTATGAAGTTCATCAAGTGAAACAGATATAAAAATGGTCTTAGGTGGATTCATAGCGCAGTGTATGTATCCTTACGACCTTTCTGACATCTAATGGTCGTTACCTTCATCATTTTTAACAATTAAAAGGCTGACATGTCACTTTTGAGATCCTGCTAATACAAAACATGGTGTACTTACCTCTTATTAGCCTAAGAAAACATATTTACTACAGCATACTTTTTTGATTTGTACTCACCGGTGACGAGGACAGCCCTGATGACAGCAGACCAACACCCACACATCTCTCGGGGGGTTTGCGCAGTTTACTGGCTTTTTGATGCACTGCTAGTCCTTTTATTCTACATAACGCTGAGCAATTTCCTGAACCTTGTGGGCTCAAAGGTTTTGCTGATGAAAAGATAATGAGTCGATCAGACCTTTCTGAAACTACTGCTGTAACACATGGCCCCTCACATTTAATGGGGTGCGTTTTAGGTCTGAATAAGTAAGAAAAACACTTTTGAATTTAAATATTCTCTGATGTATTTTCAACCTGCACCATCTGACCGACGAACAACATTAAATGGTTTGAACTGATACTTGTTGACATAGAAAACTAGAAATCGGTTACTGGTGTTGTTGTGGTTTGGAAAGATTTGTAGGCTAGATGTTTCCACGGCAGACAGGATGCTTCTCAAATGTATTACTCACAATAAAATCTCAAGGTCATGGTTTAGGCTCAATGTATAGTTCTTGTGATTGTGTGTCTGGCAGTAGGTTTCTGCCACCATGTTTAACATCTTACCGTTTTCACGCGCTGATGTTGTATCTGAATTTGCAACGTGTCATTGCTCTGCTTTGATTGGTCCGGCACCTGCCATATCTGCCCTCACTGTATCAGTTATTGCATTGCTGTCATCACTCCCCTCACACTATACAAATAACAGCCGGCCCTGTGAGGTTTTTTGCATTCGTAGACTTAGTAATCAAGAACAATATTGTGAAGTCCTGATATTTCTTTTTCACACCTATTGGATCATGATTATGTTATTTGATCTAATTGACACTTAACCATTGGGCAAAGAAAGCCCTACTATTGCTGTTGGACATTATTTCAGACTAAACCAAATACTACTCTATAGAATTCCCTGAACATAAAATCAGTTAACATGACCCGAAACTACTGTATCTCCCCAACCAAAGATCGAACACCTTGGCTTCATGTGTTTGATAACTAATGTCAAATTTCTTTTTTGCTTCCATTCTCTAACGTGGACATTTTTGTCCCATCTCCCAATTTTTAAAACCTTGATTTTCCTTTATAAAAAGTTCATTTTGATCCTTTTAACTTTGGAATGCTTTTTACCCGTAACAGAGTATCTCTCCAATGTGGGATTTCTGCTTTTAGTTGAATAAGATTTTAATCTCAATGAGACTTTTACCTGGTTAAATAAAGGATACCACGACAGTCATGTGGATCTGATGTGGATAGATGTCCGTGAGAGTGTGATAGATAATACAGGTCATCTAAAACACAACGTTAGCTCACTTAGCACGTAGCCTTTACAGCATGTTGACTATACTGCGCACGTATCTGCATGCATTGACTTGTATGTGTTTTAAGTTACATTACATGTCATTTATTAGACACTTTTATCCAAAGCAACTTACATACATTCAGTACTGTGGACAATCACCACAGGAGCAATTTGAGGTGAAGTGTCTCAGGGACACAACAACATGCTGACTGCAGTGGGACTCGAACTTGCTACCCCCTTATTTGAAGTCCAGCACACTATCCACTGAGCCACAGCCTCGTAAATTACAATGTTTATCTTTCACCACATCTTCATATATTCTTCTGTTTATGATCTTCCCAAACTGCCTTCTCGAGTTACCATACTGTGGTTTACTAGCCTGTCAGTCCTGAAGGACAGTCTTTCTCAGCGGACATGAATGAGCATGATCGGGGCTGCCTGCCAGCTCCCTTTGGTTTCACAGCCAACCAGAACACATGTGGGTGTCAGTCATAAGGTACAAACAAAGACTGAATCCTGACCCCGGTGGTCTGGACTTCACTCTGGGGGGTCTGTGTGTTAATTCTGTGTTCGTTCTGCTTTTAAAGTACACTTAAAGGTCACCTATTTAGACCCTCCAGAAAAACGCGGGCTAAAATCCTTTATTATGCGATTAAACATGCGGGGTTTTATGTGATTTTATGCGGTGAAACTGCGGGAAGTTGCGAAATATGCGGAAAGTTGCAAAATATGCGAAATATGCGTGAAAAAATTAT
>NW_011338150.1:0-16813 GCF_000735185.1 Notothenia coriiceps
GGGGGGGGGGGGGGTTAAGGATCCTTGACCTCTGTCCCTCCTTATGTCCGAGTCCATATCATCTCTGCGAATACATTTGAATATATTGCAATCATCTATGTGTAAAACATGCGATCTGATCCAGTGGCCGTTTAATTAAAGAGCATTAGTGCCTGAAAGTGATCCGCGATACATGATCACCAATTAAAGTAACATCCATCATTATTTCAGTTTGTATTTCTGATCTCTTTAATTGTAATGACGGCTAAAATATTTATATAAGAAGGGACCTGTTGGGTGTAATTGGAGCGATCAATAATCACATGTGTTGATCTGAAAGGGAAAACGTTGCTTTAAAGCTATCAATATTCTTGAACCATTTCAACTCAGAAAATCACCATTTAAAGAGAATTGATTAAGTTTTCAAATTGTATTTCAAGACAGAATTGATACACACCAGTTACCAGAAAACCCAATTGATAGAAGCAGGAGGGCAGAAAACAGTTTATATAGGTTATAGTGGACCTATCATGCTATATTTGAATAATATAGTGTAGGACCATACCTATATAAAGGCATATTTATACTTTTAACCGATCATGCATTTTAGCCATTCCTCATTTCGCTCAATTTAACATTGACTTTGCATGGGCTGATTCTGTGAGAACAGCACCATCTACAGGCCTGGCATATGTACTACAGCGTCTCCAGCGCTTTCCAACGGCAATGTCCGTGGCCGTCTCCTCCTGATTGGTGGAGTTGGCCCGATAGCCGTAGCGCCACTTCTGTGACGTCATGGAAGTGTTCAAATCTGGATCAGTCCGTATCAGATCCGTTGGAGCCCCTTTTTAAGAGATTTGGGTATGGAGGAAAATAGAGGGTTGTGTTTTCTGACACTTTGTGAGTTCCCTGGAACACATATTCCAGTATAAATATGTGGCGTCATGTAAGCTAATACTTTGCTGTCTCCGACAAGTGACCGAAACAGATCAATTAGGGAGCAAATTTGAAAGTAACATTTAATAATTTGCCACTTCAGAGAAAATCACACGCAAGATTCATTGATAAAAACTCTCATATTGAACAATTTTAGTGAGCTTTTGTCCAATACTCTATATATTGAACAGGACTTCAGCACAATTGTCTTTAAGAATGGATCATATGACCGCTTTAGCAATTTTGTTGTGTAAGAATATGTTGTTGTGCAAGAATGGATTGTTGCCCAAATTAGGAGCCGTCAGTGTCTTCCCTCAATGAGATGCATCGATAGGGTTTGCTAAAGTCACTGACCCATACAGAAATCCATCTGCCGATATCAGCATTGATCCCGGTGATGGATGCTTTTTGAAGATGTGCAGTGATGAGAAAAGAGGCAAGGGATTCTCACAAACAGGACTTTTTATTTCACCACTGAGTGCAGCACCGAAGCGCCGCAGACAGACACTCACTCCATCTCACACAAGAACAGAACAGGGAATTTAACAAATACAAAAAAGTAATTGGTCACCAATTTGAATCTTTTTCGTCTGCCCTCTGTGGGACCTTTACTCAGGCATCAGATGGGGTTTGCTGTTTTTGAAGGAACCAGTCATAAAGACACAACGCATCATTGTGCATGTATAACTCTGGTGTCAGGAGACAGGAAGGAGGGGAGGGGGGGTAGTGCAGTGATGGGCAACAGATAGTTTTCTTTACTCCTTGGTGGACATGTGAGCCATCAGATCACACACACGGTTGCTGTAGGCAAACTCGTTGTCGTACCTGGTCAGGAAGAAACAAAACCGAGTCAAAATGCAGCTGGAAATTGATATTGGGTTATGAAGTTATTCTATGCTGAAGGTTAGACAGTTCTTTTCCCGGTTTTGTGGAAAAAGGTTGCAACATGACGCGATTAACTGGCAATGGAGTATACTAAGACTACAATTCCAAGGCGCCAGGGTATAGAGCGGTACAGGAATGAGTCCTTAAACAGGGAATGAGTCAGCATTTTACAACTTCCAGTTCCTTTGTCTCAACGTCATAAGTTTAATTTTTTTTACGAGTGTGTGGTTAGGCCTGAAATAACATCTGTTTTTAAACACAATTTGAAGACATTTTCAGTGTGTGAAGCTTTTTGTGCGTCTTAGAAGCAACTGTTGAGACTGCCACGTTCCATCACGCCAAACATTAGCCGCCTTTAGCTTAGCGGTGGTGACGAGAATCATGTGACCGTGTTGTGGTTTGTTTATAGCTTAACATTATATTTTTACCGGTGATTGTATTTAGCCTTCAAATATCATAAAGCGATGTTCAAAAGTGGAGCCTTTTCTGCTGAATAAAACATGCAAGAATCATCATTTCCATAATACAATGAAAAATCCTATTGCTTTGTTTGCGATGCCAACTTCTGGGCCGGTCTAAAAAAAACATGTCATCAATGCACCACTCCAGAAAGAAACAGATATGGGCAAGCCTACAGTATCTGGTAGATGCAGACGAGACGAAGTTCCTAACTATTAAACTTCTCAACGTTATCTCACAGAAAGAACAACTTTGCTTTTCATTATATGGGTGTTTTGCCTTTTGAATGCGTTTGGTAACTATTTTATTTGTATTAACCGTACGAGCTGCATAACATCAAGCCAGCCTCACAAGTAGTCACCACGGCGAGTGAAATAACTAAATAAAAAAAATAACTTTAAAGATAACGCTTTGAACATTTCCATTTAAAAAAAGAAAAGAGGCATCTATAGTGGCTTATATAGATAGCGGCGACACCTACCATGCGACCAGCTTGACGAAGTGGTCGTTGAGGGCGATGCCAGCGCCAGCATCAAAGATGGAGGAGTGGAGGTCACCGTTGAAGTCTGTGGAGACGACCTGGAGGAAGAGAGGTGGAAACGTTTAAAGAATATTGATCCAAACGCAGTTTTAAAGGATCATTTATAGAGAGAGACAAACACATACCTGGTCCTCTGTGTATCCCAGAATGCCCTTCATGGGTCCATCAGCTGCAGCCTTCACAACCTTCTTGATGTCTTCGTATTTGGCCTGTTAAAAAAAGAAAGTATATGTTATTGTACATATACAACATGCATCTGTGTATAAATATATATCTTTATCTGTTGTTTGGCAGTTGGCAAGGTATGATTTACTATAACATGAAGCAAGGGGGAGTACTTTGATAACATTTTGTGACCAATTGGAAGCAAGTATTAGTCCAAATAGTCTAAATTATAGACTTGTTGGAGACTATTTTCAACAATACAGATTCATGTCAGAAGAACTGGTTATAGGAGATTGGCTCAAAATAAAATTACATGAGCACCATCTATATGCAAAATACTTGCTTTAAGGGAATAGTCATTGGTTCTTTTCATTACATGTGTGGACAGTAGGATACAAATCAAATAACCAGGTATACAGTTAAGTTCATTTTAGTTTGCTTAAAGGTCATGAATGTGTGTAATCTAATCACTCACGGGTTTCTCCAGACGGACGGTAAGGTCAACCACGGACACGTTGGGGGTCGGGACACGGAAAGCCATGCCGGTGATCTTACTGTAAAACACAAAACATGAGTTAAATAACATTCCTATAATAGAGACATTTTGAAACATATTACAAGGGATTGGTAAAAGAATATGACCCAATTAACTACAAATGTTATTTTTTTTTAAAGCTCTGCAACAATAACATTTCTTTAAATCCAACAAAAAGAAATACTGTTCTATAGGTTAGGTCAATAACTAATGATTCTACAAATCGAGTAGTTAATACAACACTCAATAGAGCAAGGGTTCCTGCACCTGCATGTATTGTGATTTTAAGGGTGTCCATTATCATCTGGCAACAGCTGGAAATAAGCAATGTTGGCAAAAGCTGCCCCATTTACTGTTTTTGTGACAGTTGATTAATGGGGACTGTCCACGACACTACAAACCAGGAGTGTCCAAACTACGGCCCGGGGGCCAAATGCGGCCCGCAGGCCATTTTGAATCGAACCTCAGCAAGTTAAAAAAGTATAATGTAATACGGCCCGCAAATGAGCCTTGTTTTATATTGCACTTCTTAAACATGCACAAATATATAATGTGTTAATAAAAATTAAACCGTATGGAGAGCTGTGATTTTGTTCAAGTATCAAGATAACTTACCTACATTTGCCAACTTATAACTTATGAAGCAATAAACCTCTAGTTAGCAGCCCAGCCCTTCGTATATTTTTCTCTATTTGGCCCTCGGGGAGAAAAGTTTGGACCCCCTGCTATAAACAAATAAACTGACCCGTTGAGCTCGGGGATGACCTTCCCGACGGCCTTGGCGGCGCCGGTGGAGGCGGGGATGATGTTCTGACTCGCTCCGCGGCCGTCCCTCCACAGTTTACCGGAGGGCCCGTCCACCGTCTTCTGGGTGGCGGTGATGGCGTGAACTGTGCTCTGAGGGACAGAAACACACAGACAGGAAGAGGGTTAAATCACAATCAGGTTTATCACCAGGTAGGTTGACACGTACGAGGAATTTGACTCCACGTCGTGGTGTATACATCAAAAGAGATTTAAAAACAGATAGAAAACTAGAATAATATTAAAATGTAACAGTATTTACATAGAAATGGAATAAAAATTGGCAGTAATCGGAAAAGAAAACTGATATTGTTGTACATTGTGTGCATTAAAGTAATTCATAGAGTAAATATGCCACACCCCTCTAACTTAATATGATACTTATAATGAAAATATCGTATTTTGTGGTTTCAGGGGTTGTTTCCTCACCATCAGACCCTCAATGATGACGAAGTTGTCGTTGATGACCTTCGCCAGGGGGGCCAGGCAGTTGGTGGTGCAGGAAGCGTTGCTGTGGAGAGAATAAAGAAACATCAGTTTACTGCATTTTATTAAAGTAAACACAACAGGGTAGTGTAAAGTAAAAGTCGTGGAGTACAAAATACCATATTTGACTGTTAAATGTATTGGTTTGTAAGAAAAAAAAAAAGTAGCAGGAAATGTAAAAGTACCTCAAAATTGAACTTGGGTAGACTACTCGAGTAAAGTTATCAGCTAAAACATTTTAGTATTCTTTAAAAAACCTCAATTGTTTACAAATCAGGAGCAGACGTACAACGGCTAAATGCTCAATAATACACAACAATAAAAACTGAATTTAAAAACCCCTTAAATATAAAAACATCAAAAGCTTTCTCCTTCTTACCTGACGACCTTGTGGGAGTTGTCGTACTTCTCGTGGTTGACGCCCATCACGAACATGGGAGCGTCGGCGCTGGGTGCGGAGATGACGACTCTCTTGGCACCGCCCTTCAAGTGAGCCTGAAATGAGTTTTTCAAAACAGTATTTAATGCAAGTCCTTTCTGGCTAAATGCACGACACGTAACACATTCAAAAAGTTAAAAGAAAATGGGTATTCAAATCAGAAAATCATGTATTTTTTCATAATAGGAAGTGCCTCACAATTAATTGTTAAGGGTGCCATACTGTCTTTGTTGAGATACACGAAGAGGTTACTGCGAATGACATTTTTACTGTCAAGGTTATGCAACAAAATGCTAATCTCCCATTACTTAGGCATTAGTCTTTCTTTCCTGTTTTTCATTTTAACAGAACTTGAATTTTAAATATTCCTCGTCAAATAAGTCACTTCAATGTACATGCCATGTTTTAGCTGCTTTTTCCACATTTAATTCAAGAGCTACGTACAGAGGCCTTCTCGATGGTGGTGAACACACCGGTGGACTCAACCACGTAATTAGCACCAGCATCGCCCCATTTAATGTTAGCGGGGTCCCTCCTGGAAACAGACACAAGAAGAAGAGAAACGTTTTAGATTTGGCTAATGTTTGACATTGTAATTATACTAAAATGCTTTCCACATCGTGAACTCACTCGTGGAAAACGGTGATCTTGTGTCCATCGATGACCAGCTTGTCGCCGTCTATGGAGACCTCGCCCTTGAAGCGTCCGTGGGTGGAGTCATACTTGAACATGTAGACCTAAGAGAGGAAATGTGAAGAATAAGATGAAGAGGGAGGTAGTTTCCACCAAACTATGGACAGCTGACCAAAATAGATTATATTCTACGTTATTAAGTCTCTTCCTGGAGGATAAGTAGTAATCAGATTCTGAGTCAAAGCAGTAAAACTAAATTGCAAAAATACTCCGTTACAGATAAAGGTCCTTACTTTGTATACTGCAGCTGGATATCTTTACTGATAACTAAATGTTAAGTGAATACATTTTAGCTGATTAATATTTTGTTGCTAAAAATCTGAATCTATAATGCAACTAAAACTCACATAAATATCACCGTAGTAGTAGAGTAGCATGAAATGGAAAAGGTAAAATACCTCAAAATGTTATTTAAATATAGTATTGAGTCAATTCAAGTTCCACCACTGCATGTAGAGGGCTGTTTATTTTAAACTCTGATCCCAACATCCTTAATTGTCCCTCACTCACCATGTACTCCAGGTCGATGAAGGGGTCGTTGATGGCCACGACCTCCACCTTCTTTGAGGTGAAGGCGGCGCGGGTCACCAGACGACCGATGCGGCCGAATCTGAAAAATGAACAGAGTTGTTTCTGAGTGTGGCCTCTAGATGGAGGTATGGGACCATGCAACTCAGATTTAAAAACCTCCCTGTGTGACATGATCACGGTTGAGTCTCAGAGTAACAATGAAAGAAGCTGCAGGAGATTATGAGAATCTGAAAATAATATGTAGAACTGGGGTTTTTAATAGTCACTTTAACACACTCACTTTGATTATGCTGCTACTTATTTTCCAGGGGCGGAAGAGGTGCTTTTACTAAAGGTTAAAGTAGCAAGACTAAAATGTAAAAATATTGTTTTAAAATCGTTGTTAAAAGAACAAATTCATTTCCATCAAAATATAACGAAAAGTGTAAGTTTAATGGGCTCATGTTTCCCCCCCCCTTTTAATATGTTAGCCTACTTCCTTTTATACACACTGTCTACCCTCTTTGGGACTAGTAACGTTTGTTTTGGTTCTGATGTATGTCCTAATTTTGTTTCCATGCAATGCATTAAGTCCCCAGGAGACCCGAGACTGCAGGCGGAGAAAGGCCAGGGTTTAGGAGGAGGGGCAGCGGGAGGTGTGTTGCACAGCTCACAAAGACACACCCCTCTGGAGGCTAAAGTCTGAATGAAGCTCTGATCAATGTGGTAATCCTGCTGCACTGTTTGATCAGCATCTGAGTTACTTTTTAACCGCGGGTCCAAAATCGTGGCACAGATACACTCTGTCCTCAGACACCGGGGGAGGGGAGAGATAATGCCACAGATAGGGAGCTCTTCTAACGTCACATTGTGAGCGTTCAATAACATTTACAGTTCTGTTACAAGCTTCAGACGTCAGAAAACCCATCCCCCGCTGACCCCCGTGGCCGAGCAACTGCCCACTCTGTTATCTGCTGAGGGGCCAAAGTTCAAGAGCAACATGAGACCCCTGTGGATCTGGGGCCTCACCAAACATTTGTCCTCTCAGCTGCTGTGTCACTATTTATATTATCACAGAGAGACTGAAGCTTGGACTCCTTTTATCATTCATCAAAGAGTTATTCCCCCATATAAACACTCTGTATCACAGCATTAAAACACTGCACTAAAATTGTTATTAGCTTAATATCTTAACTGTATTTACTAATCAACATGCAGTAGAACAAATTGTATTTCCAAGACTAATTCAGTGATATCCTACTAGACACAAGACTACATATAATATTCCTAAATTCCCATGCATTGATAGATGTAGCAGTTAGGGGCAAACTAACATTGTCTTTTTGTGCACTTTTGAAACCCTTTTCTACCTCCTTATTTTGATTTGATGCAATTCTGATAACTTTACCTTGTTTTTTTATTTGTTAGTTATTTATTTGTACAGGCTTTTAGTAAGTAAATGTAGGTTAAAGTGTGTGAATGTCTAACAATACTTTATCAATGTTTATCAAACTAACAAATAAGCTTCAAGAATTGAGTACATTGCACTAAAGGCAGCATTAGCTCGACAGGATATCTGTTTAATGCTCACTGTATACACAGGTGAGCAGTGTTACGGTTATTTGGGGTGCAGAGAGACTTTAAGTTGAGTGTGAGTGTGTGTGTGTGTGTTATTTGGAGTGTGTGGGTGAAAATGAACTCTTACCCGTTAATTCCTACTTTCACCATTTTGCCTGGGGTGTGCTAGAGAGAGGAAAAACAATACATCCTGTTAATAAGTGAACAACCACCATTTATGATCACATATATTTACGATACCATAAATACGTTTCTACTTAGTGAGGGGCAGCTTGTAAAGGGATACGCAAAGAGTGCAAATGAACATGCAAAACTATTCCACCGATAAACTATCTGTGAACACAGGCCACGCTAGACTAAATCTGCAATCCCTGAAAGTTAATCTGCACTAAAAACAAGTTTACATGCTCATAAACAACACTTCTACATTTTAAAACGAGAGATAAGCAAAGTGAATTTCTATTAACTTTATGACTAGATTGACTTCAAACCTCGGTTCAATTGAGCTCATGCAGATTGTCCCCCAGCTGATCTAAATCAGGACTTGTGTGAGTGAGTGTTTGAGGTCTGAGGTGTGTAAAATTATTTTGTTGTTAGAGGTATTTACCGTTTGTGAGATGCCTCAGTCTGTCTTGACTCCGGGTGAGAGTGAGGTAGAGCAGAGTGTGTCGGTGTGTTTTTATGATTGACCGGAGATTGAGGCCGCGCCCCCTCAATGGTCCCCTCTCATGGCCACGCCCCCCTGAATGTCAAGGTCAGTCTGCAACATGCAAGCTGCCCTCTGCAACTGCATGTGAGTCTAAAACTGTGGAAGACTTTTTACTTCTCAGAAATATTTAGCTTATATTGACATATTTTAGCATAAGTTTCAGAATGTAGTTTTTTGCGTTTGTTGCCACCTTCCTATCTAGATATAGATATTAAAGTCCTCAGATAGTGGACTGAAAACAGAGAGGAGTAACCCACTGACCTTCTCAGTGAATACAGTCACACCAAGGATCAAATCTCTGTCTTCCCCACTGTGACATTTAATGTCCAAATACCATGACCCTTCACTTTCAGACCGTCTCCCTCCACCTCTGCATCAGAGTCAAAAGTTGACTTTAAGTTGCTCAACGTGAACTCTTCGTCACGCATGTGAAGAGGCGGGCTGTTTGAGTCTCTGTCAGGTTCATTAGAAATGTCAAACCGAAGCTTAAGGCTGAAGAACGTTCATTTGAAAGACAGTTTCCTTTGTCTGGATGAAAGTGCTGCACTTAGAGTCTTGGCAACGTGTTTCTCTGCTGCTAAATGAAACCTCTATTCATTAAACACAGAATATGACAAGGCCTGAACATGTCAGAGTTTATTTTGACTTTTTTCTCTTGTAACAGACTTGGCGTTTGTAAAGTAAGCACTCAGAGGGTGATTTGAATTGTTAAAACAAGAGGGGGAACAAGGTATTTTACTCCAGTAAGAATAGTAAAACAACAGAGTAGACAGACTCTCTTCCACTAAAAGTATAAAGTGCACAAAAGCGGCCGTGCAGCTTTTAAACTTCACCAGGAGATCAATGAGGTCAGCTTAACCAATTTTTAAAATGTTCTTTGATTATATTTTGTGTATTCATCTAAATAGTTTAGTGCATTACTTGAATAAATGTATTTTATTGAGTCATTAAGTTCAACCTAATTTTAAAACTTTTGCATGCAACTGCTGGATTATTTTTCATATCATTATATGTCAACGTTTACGAATAAGTTGAATTATATTTACTGGCTTCCAAAGTGTAGTGGAGGAATATAAAGTAGCATCAAATGAAAACACTCAATAAAAGTACAGTAGTTGGGTATATGTACTTTAATAGGTTCCATCACTGGGAACACATTGTTATCTAGCTGCACCACAGACATTCATTGATTTATTCCAGCAGAAACGGTGCTGCTATTGTAACAGGAGGCCGGGCTGCTCTGTGTTTCATGGCTGCGGTCCAGTTGTCCGGCGTATCTGAAGGACCACAGCCCCTGAGTGCATGCCGCTCTCACCCTCTGCTCTCAGCTTAAGGTCAGAGAGGGGAATTAAAGGTCAGGCTAAGATTAGACGCCGGCTGGCTGCTCAACACTCGGTCCATTTTATACTGGTAATGTAAATACTGCCTTATACACATCACATGTTCACACTTCACCCAGGAGAGGACGGCATATCTGGGGCAAGTATTAGTGTTAGTCTGTGTAAGAATCAAAAGAAATCTGCAATGAAAACACGATTTAAACACAATGACAGCTGCCTTTCTGTCAATTCTCTATGTTATCTTGTTTACTACAGCTAGTATCTATTGATTATGGATTTGGCAAAGTGCTTTTTGCAGAGGTTTGCATAAAGAAGAGGACTGTAACTACTTCAACACAACTTGTGTCCTGTGCAAAGTCCAGAGGGCAACTCTGTGGTGAGGAGAAATAAACACTTTACGGAAAAAGACTGCCATCTAGTGCTGCGAAGGGAATCTCCATCTATTTAAAGAGGCTTTCCCTTTCCTGTAGTGTGTTGTATAGGTTTAGTGCATGTCAATGGTCTGCAAAGGCTAACATCCCTGTGTTCCCTCCCACACACTCCCCTCCCTGCCTCAAAGTTCTCCATTGTACTATTGGCTAGCGCTCCAACACATTGTACGTGATAGGCTAAGGGGCGGGACATCTCTAAGCTGTTGACCAATCACAACAGAGCCGGCCAGCTAACCAATCAGAGCAGACTGGGCTCTGGTTTCAGACAGAGGGTGAAAAGAGGTGCTGCAGCACAGGCAGTATGAGAAAAATAAAGAGCTTTTTGAACATTAAAGCATGGAGACATGTCCCAGTAGAGACACTACATACTGATATACACCTGAACATCAGCAGGAGAGGACTCTTTAAAGTAGAGACACTACATACTGATATACACCTGAACATCAGCAGGAGAGGACTCTTTAAAGTAGAGACACTACATACTGATATACACCTGAACATCAGCAGGAGAGGACTCTTTAAAGTAGAGACACTACATACTGATATACACCTGAACATCAGCAGGAGAGGACTCTTTAAAGTAGAGACACTAAATACTGATATACACCTAAACATCAGCAGGAGAGGACTCTTTAAAGTAGAGACACTACATACTGATAGCTGAAAATGAGCAAAATATGTCCTGTTTAGTCTATACACCTGAACATCAGCAGGAGAGGACTCTTTAAAGTAGAGACACTAAATACTGATATACACCCGAACATCAGCAGGAGAGGACTCTTTAAAGTAGAGACACTACATACTGATATACACCTGAACATCAGCAGGAGAGGACTCTTTAAAGTAGAGACACTACCAGGAGTAAAAGGTAGAAGACTGGCGTTATGTGGAAATGCTTTGTACAATATAATGTAAGAAAATGTCTGGAAACAGTTGACATAAAACAGTCTCACCTTAAGGTCCATTGAATAGATGTTCTGGAGCTTTCGGTGAAATTACATGATCCTCATCTGCTGCATGTTTTTTATGAAAATATAGATCCTGTATTAATATATATATGTATAAAGAATAAAGAAAGTCCAAATGGCACCAAAAGTACTGATTAAGATCCTATGATAAGATAATGAGAGCTCCTAAATGGATCTTGAGATGATAATTCAGTCGTGGCTTCAACACACACCTCTGCACATTTCCTCAAGCCTGTGAAAGGGATTCCTCGTCTTTGAGATTTGGCTCATTGCTGGTACAAATAATGCAACATGTAGCCCACATCGCATCATACTCATATACATATTTTATGAATGAATGGGACATTTCACGAGATTATCTGAAAAAGAGGCCAATATATTTATATCCGTTTCCCTGCCTCGGGAACTTGGCTGAAGTGCAACAATAAAACCATTTTGGATTCAGCGAAGGATCTCACATACAGTTATTAAGAAAGCCAAATTTATATTTCTCCACTATTAGAAGGTATGATAAGGCATTAAGAGTTAGACAGAAATGTGTCTGCAGCTGCTACATTAAGGGGACCTTCTGGTGGCAGCGGTGATTAAACAGATTTTTTTTTCAGTTTTGGAGAAATCGGAGGAGGTTACAAACACTTTCCATAAGAAAATAGGTAACCCAAGACATGTACATTCCTCCAATAGCCACTGAAACATTAAAGAAATATGGTAAAGAGGAATTAGAAGCTGCACTTTGAAGGGCTGATTGAGGTGAAAAGTGTCATTAGAGAGTAAAAAGCCTCAGATGTTTGTGTGGATAATTATCTGTGAACAAAAACACCTTAAATGTCAAATCCATTTATTCGTGCAAATCATAAGAAAACAAACATAATATCAGCAAGAGTCACAGGTGGCACAATGTTTTAATATCTACGTCCATTTCACCTGATTTGACACACAACCCCCACCCACAGATTTAACAAGTGTGTCATCACATTGACTGAAGACAAATGCCAGAAAGTGCCAATTTAAAAGCCCAACAATCAAAGATGACTTAATGATGTAAATACAGCTCACATAATATTCACTTTAATACATGGAATAAACTACAGCTGCTGTGATGAGAGAGTGAAGCATGTGATCTAATCTGCAGGTTTACACCACCCTACATGGAGTCAAAACATTTCTGCACGTGTGTGTTTCCTTATTTTACTCTCAGAAGGAAGCCATCAGTCTTTATTTCTCCGCACTAACATCCCAGTCCGCTCATGGATCCGATCCGGTCCAGTTTCAGCCCGAAGCAGCCGCGGTTCCAGCCCCTTCTGGACCGGTCTGGCTCTGCCCTCTTCTGATTGGCCAGAGCGCCCTTCAGCAGCCGCAGCCAGGGGGTCTCCGCCTGCGTCTGCGCGTCAGCATTTTTGGGGTACTCGGCTGCTTTGCCCCCCGAGGACAGGGTGGACTGCTCCTCTGCCGGGCTGTTCAGCAGGCTCTCCAGGTCGTCCAGGGTCAAAAGGTCGTTGTAGCGTTCCAGAAACTGCTCCATGAACTACAAGAGAAGAAGAAGAAGATTAGATTTAATTGTCAGGGAGAGGAATGATTCAATCAGGGACACATTTCATTACTCTCTCTTCCGGCTGTCCCTCCCTGTTTCTGGATTACCCTCTAACATCCACTCTGAATCCTCCCTTTTCCTACCCTCTAACATCTCTGAATCCTCCCTTTTCCTACCCTCTAACATCCACTCTGAATCCTCCCTTTTCCTACCCTCTAACATCCACTCTGAATCCTCCCTTTTCCTACCCTCTAACATCCACTCTGAATCCTCCCTTTTCCTACCCTCTAACATCCACTCTGAATCCTCCCTTTTCCTACCCTCTAACATCCACTCTGAATTCTCCCCAATCCACTCTTTAACGTGCAATTACGTAACTAACACTACGGTTTTTGAACTACTAAATACTGTTAATATTTACATTAATGATGTGACTGTCTATGTTTCCTGTAGTTATTGAATTGCTCTTTTTGCTGCACTGTTAGTGTACAGTTTTATTATTATTGTGCTGCTGTGTTTATTGAATTTTTGTTTAACTCTGGCACAACAGTTTCCTTCAGGATAAATGAAGTCCTATCTTATCTCCCTTTTTCTATCCTCTAACATCCACTCTGAATTCTCCCCAATCCACTCTTTCCTCCCTGTTTCTATCCTCTCAGCTCCCCCCTCCCCTCCCTCCTCTCCCTCGTCTCCCTCGTCTTCCTCCTCCTCCTCCCTGTGTACCTGCACAGCGTCAGGAGACGGGTGCAGAGCTCGAGCCTCAGTGTTCTCCAGAGGAGAGAGCAGCAGCAGAGCGACACACAGCAGCACCGGGCACAGCATGGCAGCCGAGAGGAGGACAGGAAACTAACTGGAGACTGAAAATACACCGGCTGCGAGACAGAAAGGAACATCGTTTATGCAAAACAGTCACATATATTCATACTGTTCATATAAAGCACTTTAGTTTGCATAATCTGAGGGAAAAGGATAGATTTTTGCAGACAAGTCGAACCAATCCTTAACTGGTGGCTTCAGGATTTTTTTTGGACTTTATTTTTATATTTAGCATTTAAATAAACATTTTTAAAAACAGTTGAGGAATGCACAGATGTAATGTGTATCTAGAGTTACAAGTGAAAGGTGAATTGCAGCCCCCGTTCCTGTAAGGTTCTTAAAACACAAAAAAGTAAATAAGATTTTCATAAATGATGTGTTTTGTTTAAAGAAAAATTTCCTTTTTTCCTTCATTAAATAGTTCTCAATTAAAGACAATATTCATTTAGAAAGTATTAATTAAGTGTAAAATGAAGAGAAATGTAGAGGATTTGTTCATTTAATGGTAACCTGTTGAGATTTACGTATTAAAGACTAACTTTGAAAACAGACCAACTTAAAAAAAGGCTTTCTCCTAAGGTTGCTTTCAGCCTGAATTGTGGAAATAAATCCTCTACAAAATGAGTAATTGGCTTTGAAAACAAAAACTATAAACACAGTAAATTACAAGGACTACAGTTAATTAAAAACTAAAATATATTTAAAGACTATAAAGTAAACATTTTAGAAAGCTAAAACAGTTGTAAGGATACCGCTCAATAAAACACAAACTAAATAGCATAACATATTTGAAGTGCTCACCTGTGGTTGGGTTTCTCTCTGAGTTCTTGTTCTGCTCTCACAGACTCCTCTCCATCGCTCTGTTACCTCTCAGTTGTCTTCACCTGCAGGGACATTCACTTTCTCTCCTCTTCCTCCTCCTCTTCTTCCTCGCTCTCTGATGGAACTGAACAGATGAATGTTTCTCTCTCTCTTGCGTCCGTCCTCTGTTCGGGAGCTGAGCGTTGGGCATCAGTTCGGATGCTGCAGAGGTTTTGTAGAGCCAGAGACGACAGCCCCCCCCCCCGCTCTCCACCTACACACACCCCTCACATCTTCCTCCTCCTCGTCTTCTTTTTGTCTTTGGAGTGATGTCATGGTCTTGGAGAGCGTGCTTGTCATTGCCAAGGTGACTGTGTGTTAAAGGACCACAGCACAAAGTGAGGTCAGAGGGCAGCAGCGCTCCTCAATCAGACCTTTGAGTGAGGGAAAGTTTTGCGATTTTATCTCACAACAAATCTAAATTATATTTTTACAATTCTCTTGGTGCATATCAGCCTCCCTCTCTTCCCCTTTGTCTCCGGGGTTTTTCCCAGCATGCACTGAGCTCCCCTCTCTGTTGTGTGAGTTACAGTCTGTCAGGGCCATCTGCTCCCTGTACCCCCTGCCGACAAATTACAACACGGCTCCATCCAACTCACCGACCTCCAAGTTCACAGCCTATTTCGGGTAAATAAACCTCCAGCCGTTACGAGTGTTCGTCACACAATCAGGGAACAGTTTTGTCTTGATTAAAGAGGGCTCCATTATGTTCCTTTTCAGGTTCATATCTGTATTTTGTGGCTCTACTGCTCAACATTTTTCCTCTCAAGGGCCATTTCAATTTTCACAACATCCTCCGAGGGCCGTACAAATGATTGACCTCTGCTTAAAAATACTAAAATCACAGCCCATTCATTTGGCCTTTCTTTCATGCTGTGCAAAGAAAAAGCAACCTCTTAATCCAGATATCTCACCATGACTCACGCACGCATGCACGTGCACGGTGCAAAACAGAAAGATATGGATACAAGATGTGTGCAAATGTATTTAGTTTCCTATCCATGTGAACATGATTTAAGTGGGGGTAGGACCTAACCTCCTGGGGGTCCGGGGGTATGCTCCTCCGGGAAGATCTTTTTTTAAATGTTGAAGTTAAAAGCATCAATCTGGTGAACTTTGAGAGCAACATTAAGAGATCTATGGATACATCTCTCAACATCCATATGAAACAGAACTGTAAGCAGATTTTCTTTTTCTTTATGGATATTTTACAAATCACTCCCCTTTTAAAGGCGGTTTGAGAAAACCGGCTCGAGATACACTTTTTGTTATATTCCATGGAATGCTCTTAACACCCCGATAGCAATGAATATCTGAAGTGCTTTGACAATAAATCCATTGGAAAATGTCATCTGTGGAAGCCGTGGTACTGCAAAAAGCACGACCAATCATCTGAGCCGGCCCGGCTAAAATAACTGGATGGCCTACCTGCCTGTCAGCCTTCCATCTGTGCACAAACTTATCTCGTGCCCTCATTGGTCATGTGCGCGTTCGTGTGTGTTGGAGGAGGAGCTCTGTAAGGAAGTCTGAAGGAAGTGGCAGATTTTTTCAGGCTGTGTATTTTCAAATAGCGCACTCCAGCTGGTTTGTCCAAAATGACCTACCCCACCTTTAAACTGTATTCTTGTTTATTAATAACAACTTTTTCTTACTGTCATATAGTATTTTATATCAGTTTTTCCATTATTCTCTTATTTTTTTATAACTATAATGATCATATAAAGATGTGCCTTTACCTCACTGGTTGTAGTAAAAATCTTGTTATATTCGTTAGCATAGCTAGCTAACCAGATGCTAATAACAAAGTTATTGACTGTATGATCAGTATGACAGATAAACAGATCGCCATCGGGCTTTCAACTAAAGAAACAGCCACGCAAAAATTGCGGCATGTGTACGGCTCCTTATGGGTGTAATTTGTGAAGTGCCGGAGCGGCGTTCTGGTGCTCTCCGTCAGCACTACACCCCAGTCATACAGACATATACCACGTGATGACACGTTAGGCTCGTGTTGTGTTCAAGGACCCTGACCAAATGGTCTCGCATAACTTTTTTGCCCTGGTTCTCAAAGGAGCACCTGGAGATGTTGCTTGGTGCTCATCCTTAAAATGAAATAAACCGTAGCTTTTGAGGGGAACACACACACA
>NW_011338151.1:0-2610 GCF_000735185.1 Notothenia coriiceps
ACACACACCCACACACACACACACACACACACACACACACACACACATTATTGTAGTTGAGTTTTGACAGCATCCATCAAACTAGATGTTTTGCCTTAATGGTCTGTTTTCTAATATTTCTGTGTTTCTGAACCACGTCTGTGTCTGCATATAATGTTCGTATTTAGTCTCCTCAGGGTTCCCGCGGGGTCTTAAAAAGTCTTACATTTGATAATCTGAATGTAAGGCCTTAAAAAGGTCTTAAATATGACCAAAAAAATAAGAAAGGTCTTAAATATGATTTAGAAGGTCTTAAAAATGATCGGATTTGAAAGGTACTTCTGTGTTAAGATCGCGTCTAAATGTGTTTTGAGGAAATGTCCGGGCTGCAAAGTAACCAGTACGGTAATAGCCTTTCAGTTCCCCCCAACAATTTGTATTGAATTAAATCAACATGGAACCAGTAATCACTAACTTTGTTTCCCCCGCCCCTTATTGGAGAACACCCAGCTAGTAACCTAGCAACCAAGCTTCAGCTTGCGGCAGTCAGAAACTCATGTATCTTCGAATCCACTTACAAATTAATATGGGGAAGTGTCAGTTCAACCGTATTTGGTTGGAAAACATCTAATTTAGTGCTTGGTTGAAACCAGTGGAGGGGAACGTGTTTGAAGCCCGCCGCACCATTTGCAAAAGAAATAAGCGTTTGTTTTGCTAATGTAGCGTTAGCTAGTGGAGCGTTAGCTAGTGCAGCAGCTCCCGCAACAACACCGCTGGACCTCCGGGCGACGTTTGGGTCTACGTCAACCCTAAAAGCGGAGGTGCTGTAGACGCTAAATACCGTAGCTAAACACCAATCATACAACAGCAACGATGAAATAGTGTAGCCAATTTAATTTAAGGGTTAATTTCTCAAAATGTTCCCTGTGTGGTTTATTCGCCATTACAATAGCCCCACCTAAAATAATTTCCACCAGCCGCCACTGCCTTGGTTGGTGATTGGTTAATGGTTACACAAGTCAAAAAATCGTTATGACATCACAAAGTGGCCAAAATCTGATCAGCTCATTTTCAGACAGGTTTTTATAGAAATGGATCAGGACAGAAAGAGGCCATCTTTTTTCCTGAAACTTTCAGAATCTCTTTACACAGAAGGGACACATGTTTATGTATAAAAGACATGGACAAAGTGGATTACGCATAATAAGTGACCTTTAAGTCATTCAGAAATATTCTGACAAACTTTAAGTGCAGCCTGTTTTTAACTTCTGACAGTGATGGGTGATTCAGATTCAACTAATGTGTTCCTCTGGGCTCAAAACACAACTTGTATACAACATGATGCCAGTGCAATGGTACCATTATGTTTCTTAACACTTGAAGAACCTGAAGCAAAAGAAAAGGCACTACAATACCCGCAAATATAAAACATTTTCTCACACATGTATTCCTTAAGACAACCTCACTCTTAATAAATACATATTAAAAACACAACTTCCATCTTAAGGCACTTTGAGAGAAGGCTTTGAACATAATGTACGTGCAGACATTTAACCAGCTGCATGTCAGTAGTATTGGTTCAATACACACCTTATTATCAAACTGCACTTTAATGCAGGAATAGATAAATACTGAAAGTAATCTCCTGAACTTTTAACATTTGTATCTTTTAAAAAGAGTTGCTCTTAGAGTTATTTCTATCCTTCCAAGATGATTTTGGCTTTATTGTATCAGAAAACACTATCTTATAATCCTGAAAGTACAGATATATTTTTAGTTTGTTTCTTTGGTTACTTCAGTAGGCGTTGTCACAAGTTTCCCACACTTTTGTCCAGTTTTTTTTCACTTTACTCTTCAGATCCTGATCTTTTTTTGTTTTTTAATCCGAGTATCCAAAGTTTTTTCAGTGTCTGATCAAAGAGGTCCAGTCAGGAAAGTTGTCGATCTCCCCGGTCTCATTCAGATGTTGGTCTCCATGTGTCATTGTCAGTTTGTAGCGTAGACGCACCTTTCGCTAAAGAGAAGAGGGAGACATGACACATGTAGTTGGATAACTGAACACATCAATGATTAACAGCAAATGAACTTTGTGTTCATGAGGTCACAGTGACCTTTTAAAAAAAATAACAAATCCAAACAGTTAATCTTTCGGTCCAAGTGGACGTTGAAGAAATGTGCGAAAATTGTATATAAGAACATAAGGGATGCAAGGCCAACCCTGATCCATAGTGATGTATGAAGTATGCCTTGAAAATGTTATAGTATAGTATACCATAACAATATCACATCGAATTAAAGAATAGAAGAAGAGTATTTGACTAAAATTCAGTGATAACAAATGTCATATCACTTGAATGCTTGGTGCTATTGCTACACATCTAACTTTGAGACAAGATGTGTGTGTGTGTCCTAGAATTACTATCCTTGTGGGGACCTACATCTGTTCACACAGTCACGTGTGGGGACTCGCCTCCCTTATGGGGACATAATGGAGGTCCCCATAAGGGGAATAATTAATTTTAGGGTGAAGACTTGGTTAGGGTTAGGGTTAGGGTTAGGCATGTGTGGGTTATGGTTAAGGTTAGGATAAGTCTCCAGGAAATGCATGTAAGTCAATGTAATGTCCCCTGA
>NW_011338152.1:0-3201 GCF_000735185.1 Notothenia coriiceps
ACCAGCAGGAGAGGACTCTTTAAAGTAGAGACACTACATACTGATATACACCTGAACACCAGCAGGAGAGGACTCTTTAAAGTAGAGACACTACATACTGATATACACCTGAACATCAGCAGGAGAGGACTCTTTAAAGTAGAGACACTAAATACTGATATACACCTGAACATCAGCAGGAGAGGACTCTTTAAAGTAGAGACACTACATACTGATATACACCTGAACATCAGCAGGAGAGGACTCTTTAAAGTAGAGACACTACATACTGATATACACCTGAACATCAGCAGGAGAGGACTCTTTAAAGTAGAGACACTACATACTGATATACACCTGAACATCAGCAGGAGAGGACTCTTTAAAGTAGAGACACTACATACTGATATACACCTGTACCTCAGCAGGAGAGGACTCTTTAAAGTAGAGACACTACATACTGATATACACCTGAACATCAGCAGGAGAGGACTCTTTAAAGTACAGACACATATACACCTGAACATCAGCAGAATAGGGCCCCTTGAAGCCTGGTATCATTTAGCTTGGTTGATAAATAAAGCAACGAGGATCTTATCAAATCAAACGCAAAGTTTCCCCAACTGGGATGTGTTTGTTTTTGACCAGCGTACGTCATCAACACACTCCCAGAGGAGACGGTCTCCATACCGATCGGATCCATACAAACCCTCCACATGCATTTGGAAAAAAATATATAAACACAAAGACACATGCTGTGCTCACACAGAAACACAGACAAACGTTTGCCTGTTGGATAATGCTCTGCTCTCACAGCATGCGACACCATCCACCCACTGCAATCTGTATCACGTTATCACAGAGGAGCGGGATGAAGCGAATCAGGACGACAAGCTTACATTCAAAACGTTATTTAGACACAAAGACTTATCAGAAAAAACGCTGCACAGAACATCTTATTCCCAAGGCAGAACATTCTTCACGGGGCTTAGATACTCTGAAAGTGTCAGAGAACGGGACAATTACAAAAAACACAAGTATGCACACAAATAATGTGCTTTTATCTTCCTGTCCACCTTCTATAGACAGTTTCATTTCATCCTGCACTCTGCAGTATCTTATCGCATTTCACACGCCAACATTTATTTAGTCAATTTTAATCCATCTCTAATTTCTGTAACTCCTCCCCCTTCAGTAAAAAGAACTGAGAACTTCCAATGTGCAAAATAAATAACATTACCATCAATGCAAAAACACTCTCTGCTGCTATATAACATGTGCAATATTAATAATAATAATATTCGATAACAACGTGCAATTGCGTATATGCCACTACGTTATACTGCTCGTCACTGTACAGTTTTTTATATACATTATTTGAGCGTCTATGTTTCTTGAAGTTATTTTTACTGCACTGTTAGTGTACAGATTTATTGTTATGTTGTTGCGTTTTTGTATCTTTGTAACTCTGGCACAACTATTTCCTTCGGTCTTATCTTACCTTAACATTCAGTCGGACAACTCACACGTTTCTCTGATATGTTTATTAGAAGCAGCATATAGTTTGAGTTTGGCGTTAAGGCTTTGGCCTCAGCACTCCACAGATTTACAAACACCATTGAGTGAGTATAATGGCGCATTTCCACTACAGCGCGTAGCGCGGTTTAAGCGTGCCGTGCACTGCCCGTTTTTGGTTGCGTTTCCACTTGGCGTAGTTCTGGCTAGCGGGCCGGGTACTATTTCACAGTTTTTCATAATAAATGGGGATCCCGGACGAGTCCCCATTTGTTACGACCCGGCTCAAAAGGCCACAACAAAGAGGAGACACACCCAGGCCCTTTCTCATTTCTCATTTCTCTAACTCCCCTCCTCGGCTCCTCCGCCCGCAGGAGATGCGAGCGGAGGACTGAGGAGGGGAACCGAGGAGTGAGGAGTGGAAGCAGCAGGCGGTTAGAGAAATGAGAACTCCTCTCCTCTGAGCGGTCATTTTAAAGAGACGTCTATTAATGATGACAGGAGGCACAGCAGCACTCTGATGGACAGATGTGTTCATGATGACTTATATATATTTACTTTTAATTCATTGACAGTGCGGTATAATGAGACAATAACAGGCTACAGCTGCGGACATATACACACACATATATTTATATAAATATATACAATTTCAGAATCAAGTATGAGAGCACTCTCATAATAACGTAACACAATCAGAGACTGGATATCCCCCCCCTCTCTCTGGTCGCTGAAATGGGGAATTGAAATTACGGGCCAAAAGTTGTATTTACAAGTATTAAAAAAAGTAAGCATATGACACCAAACCAACTGAGACCCGTCTGTCCGCCGCATCTACGCACTGTACAACACACACACACAGGGCCGGCCCAACCCATTAAGCCACATAAGCGGCCGCTTAGGGCCCCGCAGCCACTGAGGGGACCCCTAGCAAAAAAATTTTTTTTAAAAAAATTACAATTTTTTTTTTATCTCAGTACACCGTTGCTCTACTCTAAAGTCGCATCTAAAACGCGATCTGATCTAGCTGTGTATATTTTGTTATTTTTGATTGTTATATTCAATCCAGTGTTCGAAATGGGGGGGACCCAAGGGGGAGCTTGGCTCCCCCGAAGAGGGAGGGAGCTCCCCTGAAGGCCGACTTTGAGATAAATAGGGGGAGCTGCATATTTGTGTCACACAGATTAGAAATGTTGAGTTTCTGTAAATAAAAGTTCTTGAAATAAATAATAGTCATTGTTCATTACAGTTTCTGAATATTTGTTTTATATTTGTGAATATTTCTGGGTGTTGCCATCTGTACGTGGCGGCGCTGCATTCTTTACGCTACTTACGTTGCTATGGTTACGGCGGCGATGCCGGCGGCGTATTTGAAATGTTCATAAAAAATATGGCGAAACGAAATCAGCCAAGCCTCGCAGCTTTTGGATTCACAAGCAAAGAAGCGAAGGATTCTAAAAATGACAACGTGAACGGAACAACTTTTAGCTAGCCGGCTGTAAGCGTCGTTAGGGTCGCGTTTGACAGCTCCACACCGAGGGAGAGGCTTGCCGATGCGGAGCCTGAAGAGGCTTCAACAACGGCCACAGCCGCCGGCGCCACCTGCACTAGCAAACCTGACGATGCCCATGACCTGCCTTTTAACTGGACACAGAAAAGATGGAGTGAGTGGAATGAAAGCTATCCATGGCTTTTCATTCCACTCAC
>NW_011338153.1:0-2967 GCF_000735185.1 Notothenia coriiceps
GTTTGGTTTCAAACCACGTTTTGCCAGTTGATCCACTACTTCATTCCCTCTAATGCCCACATGCGCTGGAACCCACACAAATTGAAAAACAATTCCCAGATGAACTAACCTAAAGTGTAAAATATCCTGACGACATTCTGAAGAGAAGTTGTTTATACTCTCCAGAGCTGCACTGGAGTCAGAGCAAATGACCACTCGCATTGGCTGTATTTCCTCTACCCCAGTGGGTAGAGGAAATACAGCCAATGCGAGTGGTCATTTGCTCTGACTCCAGTGCAGCTCTGGAGAGTATAAACAACTTCTCTTCAGAATGTCGTCAGGATATNTTTTAATTTTTAATGACAATCAAACATGTGGGAAGAGGGGGGGCGGCGCCCCTAGCGCCCCTATGGGCTGGCCGCCACTGGGTATGATTATGTTCATACATTTCTTCTTTTTCTTATAGAGACAGGTCCAGTGATAACTGAGTTTGAGTGTAAAGTCTATGAAGCCATGAAGACTGACCTCAGCAAGGCTGACAAAATGACAGCTGATATGTTCACAAACATCTACCTAAAGAACTACAATCAAATCTTTGAAAGCCTCGGGCAGACTGCTGAAGATGTAGAAGAGGTACGTTAGCATTCTTCACCTAATCATTTGTTGCTTCTGAGATGAATTCCTGCATTGTGTGTACTGCTTAATGTTTGCTCTGTGTTCTTCCTCCCAGCATACTCTCAAGATCATCACCATGGAGAATCCACCTTTCCTTCATCAGACAAACACAAATGTTCTCCCCCCATGACCACACTTAAATATGCTGAACCCATTGGTGACCTCCCAATCGACACGTTTTACAAGATGGTGTTTGAACACGAGAAGGTCTTCAACCCCAGTCTGAACTTCCTCAAACTTCTGCGCTGGAGAAGTCGAAAGAGCTTTGCCATGGAAACTGATAAGAGCAACTATACCATACAGTCTCATCTTTATTATTTATTATGAGATAAAGTCATTACGGTATTTTCCAACATAAATTGTCAAGCCTATTTTTTTGCTCCAAGTTGTCTTTGTGGTGAAATGCTTAAACAATGAATATATTGAGCAAATAAAATATGAAAGCCAATCATGAACGTTTTTACATTCTATGAGAGGAATATATATTTAAAAAAACCAGTGATGGATAATTTGTCAGTATCTGGCAATATAAAAATGCCAGCAGTAGAGAAGGAAATAAACAGGGTTGGGTCAGATTACATTGAAATTAACAAATTCCATTACTGAGTGATTACTTTTGGCTTACTTCGAAACATGTAGGCTACACAGCCACGAAAGATTTGAGTTCTACAAATATTCATTTATTTTCTTCAACATCTCCAATTTGCTTCAATCAAAAGGCCAGCAAATGTATC
Source organism: Notothenia coriiceps (assembly GCF_000735185.1). Taxonomy (NCBI): domain Eukaryota; kingdom Metazoa; phylum Chordata; class Actinopteri; order Perciformes; family Nototheniidae; genus Notothenia; species Notothenia coriiceps. The sequence goes on from NW_011338153.1 coordinate 1,389, forward strand.
TGTACCGCTTTTCATGAGTTATTAAATTAGTTGTCGTTTTTTTATTGACAAATGTAAAGACTGTTAAGCTTCTAATTAAGTTATCCTTGACCATTGCCACTATAGTTTAATTGCACTTATTTCCTCTGTTATCTGGTCTGATTATAGTTACCATTGTGATAGTAAAGTATAGCTTTATTATAGTAATGTTTCCTTTCAGAATATTTGGAATGCAGGGGGATGTTCTGGCCAAACCCGGCAAAATAAACAATTATGCACCTACAAATTCCATTAAAATTGGATTAAGCTGAGACATTCAGTATGGTAGGAGTATTGACATTAAAATCTCACTGTCATTATATAAAATAGACCAGCATCCAACAAGAAATATGTACACACTGTAGCAAACACAAGAAAAAGTACTATTTCATTGCATAAAATACAACATCAAGAGAAACCACATTATTCTGTTAATAAGGAAGGGAAAGTACCTCAACACTTTACTGTGAGGACTCTAAGGGCAAACAGCAGGCAAGATAAACTGTGCAATTATCAACAGCCTGGTTTAGCTAAAATAGGCCTAATTTAGATAACATCTCCCTGGAAATTGAAAGCTGGTCTCTGACATGGGGGTTTAGATTGTTGGTGGAAAAAACTGAAACTTTATTTTTTACGAGGAAAAGGATAGGTGAGGAGGTTAGGTTAAAACTTTATGGACAAGATCTAAAGAAAGTGAAGACATTTACATTTCTGGGAATATGGTTGGACGAGAGAGTCACATGGAGTACTAACATTGATAAAGTACTAGATAAATGTAAAAGAGTTTTAAATGTAATGAGGTGCTTGGCAGGCACTAAGTGGGGGGCTGATAAAGCTGCTTTGAGGAACGTATACACGGCCTTAATAAGATCAGCCATAGAATACGGACTAATAGTGTATGGGTCAGCTGCATATTCTTCTCTTAAAAAATTAGATAGAGTCCAGGCACAAGCACTAAGGATATGCTGTGGGGCAGTAAGATCTACACCAGTGTCGGCACTTCAGGTAGAGGTCGGAGAAGTACCTATTTCTTTGAGGAGAAAGCAGTTAATTGTTAATTACTGGGCAAATCTACAGGTCCATAAAGATACTCACCCTACTAAACAAACTGTAAAAAACAAGTTGGGAAAGTAACAAAATAAAAAAAGAAAGTTTTTGTGTTTGTGTTTCGGAAATATGTAAGGAATTCAAAGTTAAAGAATGGAATATTAGTCCGACGGTGTTGTTATCAGCTGTTCCACCATGGTTGCTACCTCAACCCATAGTAGATGTATCACTAGTGAAACGGTTACATTCAATGAAAAACAAAATCAATGTACAGGCTTATGTGAACACTGTTCTACATGAACAATATGGGCACTTTATAAAAATATTTACTGATGGATCCAAAAATCCAGAAAATGGTCTAACTAGTTGTGCATTTTATGTTCCTGAATTAAAAGTCAAAGTGGGAAAGCGTACAAGTGATCACATTGCAGCAAGCGTAACGACAAAAGGAGATGGTGACTTGCCGACCGGATCCTCGTCTAATCGCGTACGTGGAGTAGGATGAAATATAATG
>NW_011338154.1:0-4977 GCF_000735185.1 Notothenia coriiceps
GTAAACAGGTATTGCATGTAGAAGTAGAAAGTACAGGTATTTGGTTCAACATGTAAGAAGTAGAAAGTACAGGTATTTGTGTTCAACATGTAAGAAGTAGAAAGTACAGGTATTTGTGTTCAACATGTAAGAAGTAGAAAGTACAGGTATTTGTGTTCAACATGTAAGAAGTAGAAAGTACAGGTATTTGTGTTCAACATGTAAGAAGTAGAAAGTACAGGTATTTGTGTTCAACATGTAAGAAGTAGAAAGTACAGGTATTTGTGTTCAACATGTAAGAAGTAGAAAGTACAGGTATTTGTGTTCAACATGTAAGAAGTAGAAAGTACAGGTGTTTGTGTTCAACATGTAAGAAGTAGAAAGTACAGGTATTTGTGTTCAACATGTAAGAAGTAGAAAGTACAGGTATTAGTTTTCAAAATGTAAGAAGTAAAAGCAAATAGTTGTCAGAAAAATAAGTAGTTCAGTAAAGTACTGGTACCAGAAACATTTAGTTAAGTACAGTAACAAAGTAACATACTAAGGGTTAGGAGGATTGACATGAAATGTTTTGCATACATGTCGTACATGGTTGTGTGTTTTCAGGATGAATGAAAGAGTGTGATACGTTCACCTGTTCTCTTTCAAAGCCTGTCTCGTCCCTCCCGTTATTCCGCCATTTCTCTCTCTCTGCTTTCCATTTCCTCTGTTCCCTTTCACCTTTGTTGCTCTCTGAAGCTGCAGTACAATGGCCCCTCGGTCTGTTTTCAATTTAGTTTTTCCTGCCTTTCATTTCACTCGTCCTTTCCTGTGTTTTGATGCGTTTACCATTCACCTTTTTACTGCTTTCAATGAACGCTTCCCTGTGATTTTTGAATTGAATAGTGTCTCTTTATCTCTCTTCTGAAGCCCGTCCAATTCTGAGTGCATCAGAGCAAGCTGAACGTACATTTATTTTTCAAGTGCTTTCCTGATGGACACACCAAGGTTTGCAAATAGCACAAGATGATTCATAGGACATATTTTCTCCAACCCAAGATTTTCCAATGTATCGGACATTTTGCATCAGGCAGTCTTTCAGCTTTATAACATGTCCACACAAAAATTGCTCCATGTTACACAAAATCTGTTTTTGCAAGTCAAATTGTGCAATCTATGGCTCGTCAATATGCAAGCAGACGCACTTCATTAAGTTTTAGTATCTATATGCCTATTTATTCTATATACACTGCAGCCATTGTCCCTGCTTTGGTAGCAAACACTGCTGGCACTGCATTCATTTGTTATGGATACTGGGCTTATTCCAATTAGTTTAAAGTCTGCAACGCCCCAAAGAACATTATCATTAGCCATGCTACTATGCTAACATTGAAATATCATCACAATTTGAGTCCATATGACCAGCTTGCTTTTCAGTAGCAGGACACACACCTGCTCAGTCCTTCTTCTTTTTCCCATGGCGAACCTGATGGTAACTTGATTTTCTCTGGCACTTTAGAAGCACTTCTTTCTTAACAACTATACACTTGAAGAGAAATAGCTCTAATAAATCCCACCCTTTCTTTCCTTGCCTCCAGCGGTAAATGTGTTCCAGTTACTTTAAGTTCCTTTTTTCCCCACTTCAATCAAAACTGATAAAGATTGACAGATTTTTACCCTTTTTCCTTTTGTTCGCTACTACTTTACTACTGACAACTATATGTTAAAATTAACCCTTTCTTTTGACAGATGAATAATTCCATTTTGCAATTAAAAAGTCACATTAACATGAAGTTTGCTGAGCACATTCAGAAAAAATAACTAGCTTTTTAGTTGTAACTCAATTATTGGAAATATAAATATATGATAGAACCAATTTGTTGACCAAGTGAACTAATATATTGATGATGTACAAAAAATGGCTACAGATTAACAGGGACTCAAACCCTTCTTGAAGACTGAACAAGTGTTTTGTGTCCTATAGTTTGCACCATAAAAACACATATACTTGTTAAAATAATTGCAAATCTTGCTTTTTTTCTCCAAAATAATGAGCCTAATCGTCCATCCACTGATTTTATACAGCCGTCTAGCAATGGAATACTTATATTAAAAAAACACTGTTGCAACACATAGTTATTTTGGACTGCACTGCTAATAAATACTATTGAAAATGACATGAAGCAGAGAGGTGGAAGATGTAAAGGATATGAACAGACGGAGATAACAAGCTGAGCAATAAATAAAAAGAACCAGGTGGTGAATTTGATCAAAATAAGGCAATCAAAAATAATGATCTGATATATCTACAGATACATTTAGTTCAAAAGCATTTACCTAAGTCTTTACTTCTCTTCCTATTTTGTTGTGAAACAATCAAATGTGTCCACACTGATTATTGCTCATTTACTGAAATGAGATGTACTTGTTGTCTTCTTTTGTGATCGCAGCAGGTTAATCAAGAGACGATTGTAACGAGATGAAGGCTTTCACTGAAAAACACAAAATATCTTGATTGAGACATTTAAGAAGTGAGAGACAAGTCCCTCATTGCTAAACACAGACATTATCTACACAGGATATGAGCGAATGACCTGTACTTGTTGAGAATGACAGTTATATGTATACACACATACTGGTTTTTATGTGAATTGGGGACCACATTTATGATCATCACTTGTGGGGACCGTCCTTTCAAGAGGAGGTAAAGGTATGAAAACATTTGTTACACTTGCTGTTGGTAAGTTAACTCATAAATGTGTTAAGATGTATTGATCCCAAAGCATTAAAGGTCTCCATAATGTGACGGTGTAATCAGATCAATATTCCCAAATGTGATAAATACTAACTCAAACAAACATGGCGGATTTGTATGAGGGGATCTGGGATAATGTTGGGGCAGACTTTTTGGTTGCAGATATATCAGAACCTTATTATTTGTTGTTAAAATGTTCAATATTAGTTTGTTTGATCAGTCATATGAAGTTCAAATGCAGTTCTGATTCTGTTTTTTTTTGTAAATGCACCAAATACCACAGCTGTTCGGCATGGTTTACAATATGCTGATGGAATAACATAACCGCTTTAAAAGTAACAACAAGGTTAAATTGTTGTTTTTCTGAACACTAACTGCTACCATATTAACAGAGCCTCTTCCTGCATTAGAAAACTGCGAAGTAAACAACAAAATAACTAAACAACAAAATAACTAAACAAACAATTAAGTGTATATTATCTAAAACTAAATAAAACAGATGGAGAACTGTAATAAAACTTCCCATTAAAGGTCAGATGAGATATCAGAAAGCGGATAAGACCATTGACTAAATACTGTAACATCTGTATAATTTATTTTAAGTATTATAAACAAAGTGCACAGTATAGAAAATTAGAAATACGCCATGAAAATGTTAAAATGATAACCACTACATCACCTCATAACTAAAAAAAGTACATGAGTTTTCTTCTGTTAGGCTTTAAAATGTCCAATACTTGTCTCGAGTCCAGAAAGTGACTGCAGATATGACCAACTATTTAACTTTCTTCAATTTTGGTTTATTGTTTGAGTGAATTACAATAACCTATAGCTCATTTTCAAGACCCAATATTGTAAAGAATACTTCCCTTGCCATGTGTAATACTTCAACCATTGCCACGTGTCACTTGCCAAAACACACCCAACAAGCATAATTTCCTCTAATTGTATTCCTTTCAAACTGTAGTTATATATATTCTAATGATGCTGAGATCATTTAACCCTTTGACATATTTGATGTCACTGATGAGCCATGGATGATATCGGATCATTTCTGACATTCAAACGCCTCTGCTGCCTGATGCAAAGTGTGTGTGGGAGAGGAGCTACGCAGGAGCTATTGATTAACTTGTGGGAGTGATAACAACCACATATTGCTTCACAAATGAAACCATAAAAGTCTTTACTGCTGCACTTATACATGCGAGCAGTTTATTATAGATGTTCACTTTCAGAAACACAAACATGTATCAGTAGAAAATAAAGAGAGCAGAACTAAAGCTTTCTCACTGGGAGGGTTTTATTCAAGTTAAATAAAAAGTTCTGATTATTTTTGTTTGAGGGATTTCTCTTTCCTGTCGTGTGTTCTATAGGTTTGTATGCATGTAAATGGTCTTCAAAAGCGAGATTTGTGCATGGTTTGCAATTAAAACAAGTGCCGTACAATGCAAAATATATACTGTAAACATTGTGATTCTGCACTTCAGGTATGTAATGTAAAAATATAGAAAGAGTAATTGAAGAACATGTGATGCAGCTCCTTATTTTCAACATATCAGATATTGAAATATCCATTGTTAGGTTGGTGTGTTTTTTCCCTTTTTGTCATATTCAAATAAACTCAGTTGTCCTATTTGAGAATACCTATCATCCCAAAAACTGCAGGAATAGGTTTTAATGTTTTGTTATAAACACACAGTTAAAATTAATGTTGTCTCTTGAAATTCGTTATGATGTGATTGTTATTTATAGGAGCTAACACAGATTCTGGAGCTTAACTTCATTCTCACTGGTTGAAAAGCAGTTATAACACTCCACTAGTACCAAAAATGCCTCCGGGGTTCTCCGTCAACACATTCAGGTGAAATAGTTTTAGTCAACAGGAATAACAAATGGAGCAACGATGAGAGAAAAAAACAAAAAATGACTGACAGAACATTTAGAAACAACAAGTTACAAACAGTAGCAATTACAGCAGGAGGCTAACATCGCTAATTACAATCCTACAAAAGCTCAAAAGGCAACAGAAAAGATAAATAAACTTGCCTCTTCTACTCATTGAGGTCAAACACATTATGATAATTGGATCCAACAAGCCATAGCAATCAGGTGTATACCAATGGAAACATGGGAGTGTGTGTGTGTGTGTGTGTGTGTGTGTGTGTGTGTGTGTGTGTGTGTGTGTGTGTGTGTGTGTGTGTGTGTGTGTGTGTGTGTGTGTGTGTGTGTGTGTGTGTGCCCATTTTCTATGAAATGAAATTAGA
>NW_011338154.1:5048-7139 GCF_000735185.1 Notothenia coriiceps
AAATGTGAATTTGGCTGAGATGTCAATCAAATCTTGTTGAATTTGCCAGAGAATGACAGGGTAAAGAGAAGAAATACATGGAAAGGGTATTCAAAAAGTGGAGAGCAAGAAATACAAAAAGGAACCAACAAATCTGAGGTTAACGAAGAACAAAATGAAAAGGAAGAACAACAACAACATGGAAGAAAGAGAAGAAGCAACAAGAACAAGAACAAGAACAAGTGGTAAAATAAGAAGAAAAGTAGAAGATGATGAGTGCCAAAAAACAAGTGCACTGATCAGAGTAGTGAGAACATGTGATTTGGCTGATCTGCCAATACAATATTGTTAAAATTTGCCAAAGAGAGGAGATAAAACAGGCTGAGCAAGAAATGAAAAAAAGAAACCAACCATCAGAGATTGAAGGAGAAGAGTTCTTCACACCAAGTGCACTGTCCAGAGAGGGGAAACAGAAGATGTGAATGTGAGGGGAATGTTCCAGAAGACAGGTTTTATTTGATTGTTGACGTCAAATAAAAAGCACAGGCGTGAATCAAGCAGTGGAATTCAACCTGCCTTCACTCACGCCTGATGTGTGTTTACTGTAAACATAAAGATGTGTACATGTGAGTTAAACCAATGCATAAAGCCTTTGATGTTGTGTGTGCACGATGGCTCGTAGACAACGGGGTAAAAGGGTCAATATCGTCCATCTGTTCAGAGACACCCCCGTCCCCTTACATTTGTTCTGTGCTACTGCTTATTAAAATCTCTTGTTTAGTCCCAACACTGAGCCAACTGTCTCTTATGTTCTCTCCAACTGCAGACCACAGCGAATGTTTGAAGAGACTTTTCTCTGAGGAAGTTTGCCAGGAAAATCTACCAGAGTTCTCTCATTTAACTCCAACAGTTGGGGAATAAGAGAGCTCAATTAAGACGAATCAAACAAAACACATGTGATTCTTCCCCTGTCATTCTTCAGGTCTGGATATATGACAATTTATACCAGCCATTTCATGCAAGAGATTCAACATATTCCCTCAAGTCCGCTTATTTACGTCATCACAGAACGACCGTGGTTCTGAGCCAGCTTGTGGTCAACGAGTGTTGGCCAAGAGGAGTTGGCCACGGAGGAACGCTGTGAGGTCATCAGCCCCCGACAGCCGGTCCCATTTCTGTCCTGCCTTATTCTCCCTTCTGATGTTCTTTTACACGATGAATCACAACTCCTGCTTTGGTGAAACTCTGTGCCACTCCGAGCTTCTTCAGAGGGTTTACAAGACATACAAAGGAAATATGCTTATATTAAACACATTGACTGTAGTAGCCCTGATGTGCAATAACACCTGCCTGTAGATATAAATACTTTGTGCAATTTATGCTTCCTTTTTCTTCAATTAATTTACAATCTGTAAACATTAACAGCTACTTCTATCATTTCCCATGGTCATAGTTTAAAATATATACTTAGTCAAATGATCGTTTATTTGTTTTTACTCATGTTAAAGTCTATTCAAGTGACATCACTCGAATAACTTTGTCTGTCAATCAATCAATGTTTATTTATATAGCCCAATATCACAAATGTTACATTTGTCTCATTGGACTTCACAGTTTGTACAGAATATCAGTATGACAATACGACACCCTCTGTCCTTAGACCCTCTGTCCTTAGACCCTCACATCGTACAAGGAAACACTTCCAGAGAAACCCCACAGTTTAAAGGGGAACATGGGAGAAACCTCAGGGAGAGCAACAGAGGAGGGATCCCTCTCCCAGGACGGACAGACGTGCAATAGATGCCGTGTGTAAATTGAAAAGATAATACATTTGCAACATAGGTAGTCCAAATGTTTGTAAATGCATGTGTGTATAATAGGAAGATGAATCCACGAGGATATACATCCAGGACTTATGATCCAGGACCACAGCCACGGCTCAAGATCCAGGACTCGCAATCCATGACACAGGACCGCAGGATCATCCATGACTCCGGATCACGGCGTATATAGACACCAAAAAGAAAGAAATTTGGGGAAGCTGGGTTAATCGGAACATGAGAGTACACAGGTATAGACAGAGAGAAGGAAGAAGTAAGATGACCCCCGACA
>NW_011338154.1:7424-10607 GCF_000735185.1 Notothenia coriiceps
TCCGTTAAACATAGAGTAAGTCTGTCACACTATCCTTCTTAGAAGGCTATCAACAAGTAAAACTTTTTTTTGATACAGTTTGTGAATATATCATTGGCTTATCTTTCGAGGTAGGAGATCTCACAGAGGAGATCTGGGTATTTGGTTATTGTGTGTTTGTTTCTACCGCTACCGGTTTTACGATTAGAAATCCGAGTTTTATCAGCAGGTGTTTTGGCTACCCAATACAGTGAGTTATGGTACTAAAAATGTTTACAAAGATAATTTCCTTGGTGTCGGTTTGGATAAGCTCACTTACAGTGAACTAATCTGAAATTGTACTTATTTTGTTTATTTGCTAGTAAACTGATTCATATTAAAAATTTTGATCTTGGTACCCTTTAATATCTTCATCGACAATTACAAATGTCTAACATTTAATTAACTTCTTTTTCCTTCGTTTTTAACGTGTTTCATAAATATAGATGTCCGTCCACAATAACGTGTAGTCCCGATGATGTCAGTTACACAAATTATATTCGTATAAAGGAAACATACAGAACATTTGGGAGACTTCTTCTCCATCTGAAAGACACTCCCAAAAACCAGCTTCTCCACCAATTTCTACAGTACACATTTTTGGACGGTTGAAATATGTTCAGCTTGAAACGCTCTGAGTTGCTGCACACAAAATGCAAACTTAATAGAAGTGAAACATTACATTTCATGTGTCCTCTTTACCTTTCAAAACAGATCACAACTGAACCCAGAACATTTGAAGGTTAGCCAGAAATGTTTCTTTGCTAAAGAAACGTCTCAAACAAAGAATCTCAATCAAGCAGGGATTCATTTCTTCAATGGACTACATTTACCAATAACACTCTTTGAGGGTTAAGGTAAATCATAACACTAATGCTGTGTACAGCAGTTTTAATATCTCACACAGTTGATGCCTCTTTATGGAAAGAAATAATTCATTTTATTTCATGCTTTTTAGGCTGAAAAGCAGTATCACCCAGGGCCGGTCCTTAGCATTGGCGTTATAGATGTTCGCCTAGGGCGCCAGATCTGGGGGGGCGCTGGCCGCTCTGGGAGGGGGAAAAACCTTTTTGACCGTTGGTGTTCATCCTAATTTTCGGCCTTGATGCAACAGCATTCATAATTAAGTAAATGTAAGGGGGGGCTGCGGCACCCCAATCTGCGAGTCTCCACTAGCACCCGCACCCCCAAACGCGGCGCCCCTACAGTGCAAGCGCGCCACAGTTTTGCATCTGCGAGTGTGTGTGTGTGAGGAGCTCCACGGATTGGTCCATTTGGGTATGGGCACGTCACTGTACCCAGGAAGAAAACAATGGAAAAAGAGAAATGTCCAACGAGGCGTTCTGGGGCAGCATAGACAGGTCTGCTCTGTGTTAGAGTTTTACTCACTACAGGGTGTACTTTGAGGGTTTTGACTCTGCAGACCGTTTACATGCAGAACAACCTTCATAACACACAAGGGGACGGGTAATAACCAGAAAAGCATGACATGGGCCCTTTAATGGGAAACCTACATGTTTGAGCAGCCTCTATGAGCTACCCCACAGCACCCCCAAAAGAAAATCTCTGGTGCCGATACTGGCCGCGGCACATGACGGTTTTGTGTGCCCTCCCATGAAAATCATATGCCCTCTCTGTAGATTTGTTCTGGTCACATGACTGATTCCCAAGGCACTCCTTTATAATTATTGGGATAAACAGGTTTGAAAACTAAAATAAGATATGAATGAACAAAAGCACATTTGTTTTATTTGTTATTGGCTATGGAAGGTTTTTGGTTCACATACTTATTTGATTATTAAAACGTAAACCGATATTTTTCACATGGGTGTTTTAGAGTTGCCTGAGAATTGTATGACCTATCATTGCTGTGATTTGATGCATGAACTTCCTGCTGTAAATGCAACCATTTGACTAGTTGATCAAGTCAATCTCAGCTCATCTTTCTTTGCATTTCTTTGCTTTTTGAAAACAAATGTAAACGTCTGCACAGATAAGTCATTCACGTCTGCAACACCTTCATTATTATATCAAGATATCTATCATGGTACACTTATTCCACTTAGTGCAACCAAATAGTTGAATAGGAGGAATCGTGACTTGTGGGTTTCTGTATTCGAAGGTGGATCAAACTTAAGTAAAGCCAATAAAACACAGCTTTGCAAGTTCCACTTTTTATTGCAAGTGTGTCATGCATCTTGGGACTTTCCCTAGTCTGGTTTTTAGTCTTGATTCACCCTGTTCTTGGTCATGACACTGTCTCTATTGAGGGGGTCTTAGCTACGACACTAATCCGATTATGAGACCGTTTGCCTTTTTGTTACAAAATCCTTGGCATCATCTTTAAACCCCGACTGCTCGTGTCTCCATCTCAACGTCTCCACATTCCTCGATATCAGCCTTAACGCTGTAGGTATGAAAACTGGAGAATATGTTTCCCTCTCCCAACAATGGAGTTCTTATAACTTGAATTAAAAGAGAGCGAGGTTGTCGGCAATGTGCAGGTGAAGTGATGCAACAGCTCTACAGATGGTTCAGAAGCAGAAATAACAGGATGCAGTGAGCCAGGAGAGGTGGGCGGATCGGGAGAGAGAAATGAGATCAAAAATTACATGGTTCCAATAAAAATCACTAAATAAAATGATAACCACTTGCATTTAGCCTCGAACACACACACACACACACACACACACACACACACACACACACACACACACACACACACACACACACACACACACACACACACGTGTCTCTGAAGGCTGTGTGTGTGTTATATTGTTTCGCAGCTCCCTTGTTTCCTTTTCATCGCTCACCCTCTCTTCTGTCTGTCTTCCTGTGCATTGCTTTAATTATTATCTGGCTGCCAGCGACACGGAGTAACTCTGACAAGCAGGTGTGGAATGACAGGTACACACACACACACACACTCTTACACACACACAGAGACAGACACATTCTTAACACACACAGATTCACACTTCAGCATTGGCCTCTATAAACAAACAATTGGAGACACCAGCAGATATGAACAATGATACTATGGCTGTCACAAACCCTCACACACACACACACACACACACACACACACACACACACACACACACACACACACACACACACACACACACACACACACACACACACACACACACACACACATAT
>NW_011338155.1:0-3261 GCF_000735185.1 Notothenia coriiceps
ACTGATAAGTCTCATGTTTCCTGCCTGACCACAGCGTGTATCATTACCCTCTCTCGTCTGGGCGGTAAGAAAGAGCCCTCAGCCAGAGCAGCAGCAGCCAACAAGCTGACTGTTGCTATCTGTAAACTATGCCGCCGAAACATAATTTCAGCCAATCAGCGTCAGATCTGATGCTCAAAGGGCGCCCTGTCAGCGCCCTTTGAGTTGTTTAGACTCGTATCCAAGGTGACGCTACAGTAGTTGTCGAGGATGGCTGCGTCTGCTGGAGACTCCGGTGCTAGTGGATCGCCGGAGCTGTAGATTAACATTTACATGCTTATGTGCATGCAGGAAAGGAGTGAGCAGAGGGTCGAGTTGTCGATTCTTGTTCAGTTTTCAACTTCCTCACCCTCTCAGACTTTGAGTTGCGCGCACTGCTAAAGAGACGCGCTACCATGGAAACCAAACAATGGTGTAGCTGTATTAAAGTCCGAGTGGAAACAGTCTTGAGTAAATCTGATTTTGTCAGAAATCGGGAGAAATCTGATTTTGGCAGAAATCGGGAGAAAATCGGGAGGGTTGGCAAGTATCACACACACACACACACACACACTTTCAAACTACATTTTGTATCAGACTGATACAATATGTACAGTTTGAAAGGGTGTTCAAAGAAATTTGGTGATGATTAATGGTTTTTGTGTTAATGTAATAGCAGTTAAAACAGGACCGGTCAAATTTGACCACGAACACCAAAGTAAGGGGAGGAACACGAAGACAATAGGAGGGTTACATGACATACTGGACCTTGACTTTTAATAACTGTTTTACGACATAGGCCTACTATACTATGACTTTTTTTAAGACGTCCTATGCCATTGCTTTTTTTCTACCAACTATAACTTTTGTTTCCCCTTTTTGCTGTTATAAAAAACAACTTTCATCCTTGAAATAAGGGCCGCAGAAACAAGCAAGAATAATTCATATTATTTATTTATTGAAACAAAACAAAAAGAACAAGCAGGTAATGATGTGTCGAGCAAACAGAAGTACAGAAAATACAAATAATGCATTTGAAAAGGTCACTTTTTTTTCCATTATAAAAACCCCGAAGATGAATTTCATGAAACCCTCACACACACACATTCAGACACACATACTCGTTCAAGCTACACTACTGCAAAACAGTCTGAAATAATTAACAAGTGTTTGGAGAAAATAAACCCAAACAACAGCCTCATATACATTTCTAATCTTTAATTCTCACAATTCAACATATTATTACATGAAGAAACACCCCCAAGCATACACACACACACACACACACACACACACATTTGTTCTCAAAGCGCCATAAATCATGTTCTCTCTGTACGTACATAATGTTTGAAGATGATTAAAGTAATACTTTATGTACGAAATATTTCTGTTACGCTTGTGATTTTGGCCCCATTATTTTGCTAACAATTCAGCATAGTAGGAAACTTTATTATCATGATTTTATAATAACGTTGCAAGAAAAGGAGAAAGAAGTTGTACTAAATGAAGTTTAGTGTTTAATAAGAAAGGGAATTTAAACTCCTGCTAACTTTACGCAGACACACTAAAAGGGGGTTTTCAGTTGTTTTGGTCCACGGACAGTATGTCGGCATAGAGAATAATCTAAATCCCCCACTTTAACCTTCTACTGCTTACATAACGGTAGATGTGTGTGAAGAAGAAGCAACAATACCTTGACTCTAATATGAAAATATAAGCTTGAAAATGCAACGGTGAGGCAGGAGGTGAATCACTCACATGTTGCATTTTGAGCAGATCATTATTAATATATTCTCTTTGCATCGAGTAAAGGTAACTCATCCAAAGGGGGAAAGGTGGAAGGATGGCAAAGGAGCAAAAGATTATGGATATTGCAGTACGATGAGTTGAAGACAGAGGTGTGAAGAGGGGGCGTCTCCTTCCTCGTTTCCTTCCTTGCTCTCACTGCCTCACTTCCACATAGTTAGCGGGGAAGAGGCCGTACGCTCCTCCGCAGACGCCTCGCCACCAGCCCTCGTCGATCATCTCGATGTTTGTGATGATGTCGTCGGGGTCGAAGGAAATCTCGTCCTCGCCGGCTGAAACGGGAAGACATTTGGACTCAATGTATTTTTCAGATTCAAGGTTCAAGGCTTTTATTGGTCATGCGTACATAGCTACAGTGTAGTCATGACGATGACAATCTTAGGTTACAGACTCCTCCAACAGTGCAACACAACAAAACAGATACAATAGTGTAAGTAAATACAAATAAAATAAAATATAAATAGTGCAAGAAGAGTCTATATACAATTAATTGGAATATGATATATTAGATAAATAGAATAGTATTTATAGGGGCAAAGAATAAGACTAACAACGACCAGTGCACTCTTTCTGATCTGCTCCCAGCGTTCAGTCTCACCTGCTTGGTAATCGTAGAGAGCGACCGCCGTCACCCCGACGTCTTCTCCGTACTCCAACTGAGCGTCTGAAGGAGGAACACGTGAGTATTAGTCAAAGAAAGGAGACTCAATCTAAGCACATATGTGACTTGCTCTATCGCAGTGTTTCTCAAACTGTTTCATACCAAGGACCACTTAACCAATAAAAAAACACTCGCGGACCACCTAACTCCACAAATATCCAAAATCACATCGTTTTTCTAGAACAGATTTCAAATCGCCTGAAAATGGTACAAACAAGTGGCAACGTGTGTGACGAAGGTGTTGCGCTGGGCTATATCATGCAATCGAAAGTGAAACTTAAGCTCGCTCCATTGCGGAGATATTCCAGCGAGAGTGCGGAAAACTTAAATGTATTTATTTATTTCAAATGTGAAATGTTACCAATATACTCACGGACCACTAGGGGGCGCTCACGGACCACACTTTGAGAAGCACTGCTCTATCGAAATCAGTCGCATTGACCCGAAGACACATTTTGAGTTGTATGTAGTTGAGTTGCTGTAGCTTTCTAATGATATCAGGATTGTTGTTGTACTCCAAATATTAAGCAAAATATGTCACAATATATAATGACTGTCACCGAGTCATCATTTTGAGAAAAAGGCCTTCAAAGCTCTTCTCTGGAATCCATCGATCTGATTGATTATTAGCAGAGCAAATAATCAAAGTAGTACGGACTGGTCTGGGAAAAGCTCGCGAGTGTGTGTATTGTGTTTGTTTCCCGGGGAAAACCCTTACGAGAAACACCGGCTGTTGTTACGCCTGCTGTGACGTTAAGTTTCTCCGTTCTCCGCTT
>NW_011338156.1:0-19243 GCF_000735185.1 Notothenia coriiceps
GTCCACACACCACCTATAAAAATAACACTTTACCCCTGCTTACACCTATATGCCGTGAGCTGATTATCGAGCCTTCATTGTAACAGTCGCGGGTACACTGTGTGTGTGTGTGTGGGGATTGTTACAGTAGAACATTCCACTGTAGCGACCAGTACATTAATGGGAAACCCTAAATGTTTGAGCACCCTCTATGAAACGTCAAGCTACCCCACAGCACCCCCAAAATAGAATCTCTGGCGCCGCCACTGAGCCTGACTATTTGTGTTGGGGGGGCCCGACTTTTTTTTTTCTCCAAAGGGGGGGCCTGACAGAAAAAGTTTGAGAACCACTGGACTAAATTGACATTTAAATCTACAAATTGATCAGCCTGATATTGCTTAGATTTGTTTTGTTCCAATTATATGCACTGATATTCTATCAGGTATTTTCTGTGTGGGAGACGTTGTCATTTGTGCCCTAACCTGCCAGCCAGGTGAGTGCCAGCAGAAGGGGAAAGGACCCAAATAAAGCGCATCCAGGCAGAGAGGGACAGTTCAGTGAGTTATTGAAAAAAAGTAAAGGTCCAAAAGGTCACTGACATGTGCAGCAAGTTTGAACAAGAGAAACTGAAGATCTACGGGTGAGCGGTTGTGGAGCAGGGAAAAGGTAAAGGCTGACAGACAGATACAGAGAGGTGCTCATGAACAGCAGGGACAGGTGGATTAAAGTAAAACATGAAGCAACATTAACAACCTGGCAAGGAGCAGGTGGAGATGGGGTGTTATAAATACCAGGGAGGGTAATTAAGGAAGGAGGAAGAGGAGAGCAGATGGATGTAAGCGTCACATGACTAGGACTGGTACTTAAGTCTGAGGAAGAACGGCGTGTTTGGAGAATTCCCAGGAAATGCATTGACCCAGGGGAATTGGGAATATGGATGAACTCAGGTTCTGACATAACCACACTCAACAATGAGCAAGGATTACTCTTCAATTTAATTTTGCACACATTTTATTTTGAAAATGAAGGTCTCACTTTTGTTTTGATGCATTTTGCACACCTGCAGGAATACAGTTCTAGGAGGGAAAGGTAAAGTCCTCATTTATGAGTTATTGTAATGGTATAAAAGCAGTACATTTAAACAGATGTATTAGTTGTGTTTTTCTTTTGTGGGGAAACAGCATGCAATGACTACATATACATGTAGAACCTTTTATAAATCTCAAAAATACTGATACACTGTTTTGTGTTTTATGTATTTTGAAGCATCCTTCTGACAACTCACTGACAATTTCTGAACATGTTTTGCAGTCTTGAGAAATTGTCTGTCATAAAGGTTTTACGCTGCTCACACCGGGGCTTGAGACTGAAGCATCAGCGGCCATAATATTACAGCGTTGCCTCTTTGATTCACACCTCGTTCTGCTGTATTTCACAGCTGACACAATATCGTATAAATAGCTTATGAGATCTGACATCAGGGCTCATTTTTTATGAATGTTTCGGGAAGTTGTTAAAGTTTGTTAAGTTTGATTTCAAACAATCCTGACAAGGGTGCCATATTTTTATCGCAATATAAAATAAAGCCTGCAGTGTTTTTCTCTGCTGAGTTTAACCCTGTTTTTATTTATTCCAAGTGTGCTCTTAGCATATGCAACGTGCATCTATATTAGATGAAACCTGACCTTGCTTGGCAATCATATCTTTCTCTCTCTAAGCCTCCGCTTCTCAGCACATGGCCACAGACTGCAGGTGGATGTCTGTGATGAGAGACAGAAGAAGAAAAAAAAGAGGCAAGAAATCAATGGTTGGAAATAAAAAAACAGTTTGTTGTTCAGCAGTCTTACCTTGAATGACACATGCGTTAGGAGCAGGGTGGTCTTTACACAGCAGAGTAAATGTTCACCCATCAGTATGGATAAGTAGCATGACTTTTACATGCCCTGCGGTTACCTGTGGGCAAATCATGGAAATCACCAAACGCTTTCATGTACCATTAAAGGCTTTTCAAGTAGCATCTCTGTTATTTCCACCAACAGCGCCTTTGATTGATGTATGTTAGACATGTTGCTTTAATTATCCAGCCTTGAGAATATTTGATGAGTATTGAGTCAGTGCAGATGTGATCTGCCCTTAACTGTTGAGACTCTCCCAGAGGACTAAAGCAGGATGCGTTCAGCAGGCAGTCCATGTCTGCGCTGATGAAGTCAGACACTAACTGAGGCTGGATATTAACCACAACGGGTGCTTTGTTTTAAGCCGAGATAGAAACAGTATATTGCTGACGCTCTAAAAAAGGATCCAATATCATGATGGTGATTAGTCTTAAGTGACTCACCGACAACATAGGCTTGCTCTCATTTGACAATTTCCTTGTTTGAATGTGATTTCCTAAATATATTCTCTGAATAAAGTGCTGTCACTCCATATGAAAGATAATTTACGGTAAATTATTCAAAGAAATTCAATGGGGAAAATATCCTTTGTTCCAAAGATACAGTGTCAAATCAAATTTCTGTTTCAAAGATTTCACTGTTGTTCCTCTCAGCTTTATATGTTTGAGTGTAAAGTAAAAGTTAGTATTTCAACACACATATATGAGCATTTTTCTTCTGCATTCAAACACCTGTCTCTGAGAGGAGATATTGCACTAAAGATACGTTTTATTAAACATTGGCACAGCTACACTTAAATCCAGTGAAACTGAATTTGTTTGGAGTGACTCACAAACACTTTTTGTCAGGAGGGAAACATTCCTCAATTCACTTTTACAAAGGAAGAAGTGTTCTTTATTATTGAGGTATATTTCGATTTGTATGTATGTGCATATGAAGCTGTTACCATTGCCTATTTTTGGTGAAATGAATTCATGTATTATATGAATCTGAAATACTATCTCATTTACTTATCTCTGCCTACTATAAAGACATTTGCAATGATAACTGCCACATAAAATAAGCATATTACCCGTTGGGACAATCATTTATTGTTGAAGTCATGCATTATTTATAGTGGCTCATCGGGGTTTTAAATAGAGATACGAGTTGTCTTTCTACTGACAAACAAACATGGACAGATCTTTCTTTCAAACCACACAAATGCACCATAGTTGTACTATTTTTCTCTTAATTTTCAAGCAAGCTTCCGGACAATTATATTAATAGATTCAAAGTGAAGAATAGGCTCCTGAGAGAACTTTGTATAGATTTTTAAATGCATTAATTTAGCTTCAAATAAGTGTGGCTTTAATTCTCTGCTGAAGGACAGGTGGTTATGAATTGTAAATTTGCCCTCTTCATATTTGCATGAAGCCTTTGTGTTGCGCCTGGAGGCACTTCTCTCTTTTAACAACCACGTTGTGCAGAAGCCATTAAAAGGTACAATTCTGAGTAATTTATCGGGTGTTGAAGGCTCTTCAGGCAAGAAATTCATTTTGACATCAGGAATTGCAGCAGGGACCAAATCCTGAAACTGCAGGTTTAATCCTCTGTTCTCTGACACAGACATCATGCATTTAGATTCAATTTTTTTGTCCTACTGTATGTAAAGTTGTAGAGAAGCTATAGCTTTTTGAAAAAAACGTAATTGTTTTTCTTCTATAATTCCTAGACAACATGTTGCTGTCGCTCAATACCTCATCAGGATTTCAACCTCTCGCCCACTGCTGTCTACTGAAAAAGTAGATTTTTTTTTACATCATAATGAAAAACATGTGGAGGAGGCATTCAGATATTTTACTAAAGACTCAAAGTAGCAATACCACAGTCTAATTACAATCCTGCATTCAAATTGTTCCACTGCAAAGTTATCTTTTAACATAATAAATCATCTTTAATTGTTCATTATATTTGACATAACTAAGTTGAATGTGTAAAAGTAATTTTAGCGGATTAGACATGTTAATATTTGCCTCGGATATGCAGTGAGCAGAAGTATTGAGTAGCAGAAAATGGAAATACTCAGGTAAAGTACCTCAAAATTGTACAAAAGTATAGTGGAGTAAATTTAGTTTCTATTCACAATATCACCCTGCACAAAAGTGTGGCTCATTGGTGTATTTACAATAGATTTTGGACAGACATTTTGACATGTCAGCAGGAAAGGCTCAGATGCACTTAATAACATTTTTGATGACTGCATTTCACTAAAGCAATGTCCTGGTTTTATGCTGGCTTACTGTTTGTTTGTTTGTTTGTTTGTTTGTTTGTTTGTTTGTTTGTAGCCTTTATTTAACCAGGTGAAAGCCCCTTGAGATCAAAATATACTGTATATATACTGTAACATTGTGACACTTAATGGAACTGAAGCGTAGTTAACATTATCAGTTTCAGTTTTTCACACTATGACAAGTCAAAAGGTCAGGTAAATGTCTACAGGTATGGAAGATAAATGATGAAGCTTTGCTACAAAGACAAAACTCTTTTCCTGTTTCTATTGTACTCATTTTTTTTGTATAGCTCTCCTGTATAACAAATTGAGCAACGTTCACATGTCAACATCAAAGCCAGGCTGGGAAAGGCTGCAGCTACTGTACATCACTATTAGTTACACTTTGATGACACGCTAATTGAACATGTAAACAACGGTGAGCTGCAACCTGCTCGGCTAAATCACACATATCTGTCATCCAGGAAACTGAAGGGGAAACTCTGTTGCTGAAGTTGGAGCTGACAAAGCAGGCTGATTTTCTGAGTCTCAGTTCAGGAAGAGAAGCCTCACTGTGTTTTCCCATCTGTGGAATGAGGTGCAACATCAGCACTAAGCTACCTTACTGCACACTCACAGACGATTTAACAGCCAGCTCTTAAGCGCAGCCATGGATTAATAGAGCTTGACATAAAGCCTTTTCACTGGCTTTATCTGTTTCTCCCAAGCTTGGGGGAATTCAGCAGCGGTGCTTTTCCCAGCGTGACACCAGTATCATTTGCGATTTTTCAAAGTACTTTTTTGCTTTTTTCCCAAACTTCAGGGTTTATGCTGTGTTTGCAAGCACTTCCTACTACTGGCAATCTCTCTCCTCAGAGAATCAGATCAAAGTAGTAGTGGCTCTTTTGCCCAAAGATTAGCCTAAATGAAGACTTAATTCTACGCTAAGCCCCTCTGGGTCATCTAAATGTGTAAAAAGACGCTCAGATACAGTCTTAGTGGTAATGCTGCTTTGGATTATGGGAGGTTATCGCGGCTGACCTCATAATCCACTTGTTTACTTCTTCAATTTTGTTGTAGTCCCAAATGACAACATTTCTTCTGAGTTAAGCCATGGATTTTTAAAAGGTTGATACAGTTCAAACATACAAACAGTAAATGTGTAGGAAATGTGGGGATTTGGAGGGCTTTTGGGGCCTTTAACAAAATCTGTGGATGTATTTTTAATCTATGAGAAACTGAAGCATTTCCCATCATGCCCTCTGCAGTAAGAAGACGAACGTGTACTTTTTCATTTTTTATGTCAAAAGTCTAGTGCTAAACAAGACAGAAGTTAAAACATTTCCCCACCAAATTCTTGTCTCACAGTGTGTTTTGACTTGAAATGCCCTCATGGTAGAACTCCCACAGGGATTTCTCCTGAGAATGAAGCAGTGTTATAATGAATGTAAGTTAACTGGGGTTTTCTTTCCAAATACTGTTGGTCTCAACCTGCAGGTGACCTTCCAAAGTACAAAGTCAGTCAAAAACCCAGATCCATATTGAAGTTTTCACAAGAAAGCCAGCCAGCGATAGATCT
The DNA here is from genome assembly GCF_000735185.1 of Notothenia coriiceps. Classification (NCBI taxonomy): domain Eukaryota; kingdom Metazoa; phylum Chordata; class Actinopteri; order Perciformes; family Nototheniidae; genus Notothenia; species Notothenia coriiceps. The sequence continues at coordinate 5,705 of NW_011338156.1, forward strand.
GCACTGCTCAGAATGTGAATTAAGCCACAACAGAGGAACAAGAGAAAAATACAGTTTCGAGATTAAGTGGAGATTCTTCTGAGATGAAACGCAGGATGTGCTTTCTGCTAATTGTCTCCCTCAGGAAAATACCGTTTTTTTTGGTCTTGTTTTAAATGTTAGATTTCTTGTGACTTTCTCTGTCTGTTTATTTGCGAAAGTGAGTGATGGAATCTTCCCAGATAAAAAGTAGCTACAGTTTTCTGACAAATTTCCATACGTTTAACTTTTAACACATTACATAGTAGTCGCTCTCACCGTAGTTTCAATATGACTTGCATACTAATACATCCATACTTGTATTAACAATAACAATGCAAGTATTTACAAACGTGTCCTTTCAGCCCTGAACTACTGTCCTGTTTAACCTTCTACGACCATTTCTCTGTCATCTGGTGACCATGTGATAATCTTTATTGCGTGAGAGAGTTACTCAGAAATGAGCTGGATTGTTTATTCGGATTGAGTTCTGTACTACACTGCCATTCTTACGTATTAAAGAGCAGTGTGTTCAAACTGACCGCAAATCCTCCTCTGTCAGCATCAAAATCAGAAATCCTTTATTTTTCTCACAGTGCGAACCTATAGGTGTCAGATAAAAGGCAACATAACACAGAAAGCAGCAAGCCACCGTTAATAATATAAAAACAAAGTACACATCCACGGTAAAAAACAAGTAGAACTCCACATGATGAGCCATGTTTAGATTTGAATAAAGTAATGGCCGACAGCTTTTCATGTAGACACTTGTCTCACTGGGCTCTTTTTCTCTGGCTGCCTTTCTGGTGATGTTTCTGTGTTTGGTCCAACGCTCCCTGTAGACCATTGAGTATTCACCAGGAAAATACTGCCATTGCACAACTGACAGCGGATGATTTTTGGACCTCAGAAGAGTTCTCTGCCAAACCAACGTTTTGGAAGACTATGTGGGTCCTAAATGCCTGCAGCTAAAGGAGGAAGCCCCGGGGATCATCGACAAGCTGCCGCCAAAAATGCAAAGGAACAAGGAAGATTTTACACCAATTGCTGTGGTACCAGCTACATCAGTGAACCCACTACATGGTGCAGGATATTTGGGAGGAGAAAAAAAGGAGAGGACAGTGTTTGCTACTCTATTCAAACAGCAACATCCTTATGATAATTGCATTACTTTGATATTCTATCCGAACACTATAGATATTTACTAGCCTGACTGTCCTTATCCATCTTCTTTAATATACCAAATGGCCCTTAGTAATGGCAGCATCACTCACAGTTACAATAAGCATGGCAACGGCGGTTTATCTCACACAGTGCATTTTATTTTGTCAATATTCTTTTTTCCGTCTTAACAATGTGATGATTAGAGGCTGCGGGCTGGAGTGGAGGAGTTCTCACAGGATTGCCAATTTGGAGCACTTGCTGCTGACCACATGAACACAAACACACACACACAATTTGAGATAGATGCGAGAGGGATTGTGTGTGTGTGTGTGTGTGCGTGCGTGCGTGTGTGTGTGTGTGTGAGTGTGTGTGAGAAGGAAAGCGAGAGAACATCAATCTTGCCCAACATGATTTGCTCACTGGATGAAAGCACTCCATCTGTCTTTTTATTGAGGGAAAATTGGTTGAATTTAGCTCAGTGGTTCCACAAAAAGAGAGATAAAAAACATTAGAAGATGTCCTTGTCCACACTTTTGGTGCAGAGAGATATTTCAGCAATAGTGGGAAATCAAGAAGACCAACGTATCACACTTAAGATCTTTATTGACATCCACCTACATTGCTGAATAGGAATACAACTGCATTTATTTGGTCCTTGGTTTATGATCAGCACTGCAGCAATGACAAGGTTTCAATTCTTGCAATGTTTACCTTGCTTGGGCGTAAAGTATTTTTAAATGAAAGTGGACCACTGAAACATGTCAGTCCAAATACTGTTTTGTATACATGATCACAACACACATATTTAACACTACCACCTGTTTACAGTTTACAACCAGTACAGCCAATACGTCTATAATCAAGAAGGGAGTTATTAAAGACACATTAGCAATGTAATTCACTGCATGTAAGGTCATTTAGTGTGCAAATCAGTCATATGAATAGGTATCAATGTTGCGCTGTACAAACAAGATGTTGTAGGCAGATTTTGTGAGCATCGCACTGAGCCTGTCAACCTGACTGCCCTCTTTCTCAAGACTTTAGCTGTCATGTATCTTCACATTTACTTTCAAATCAATCTCCTCAGAATGAATGAATCTGCCCAAATTGATAAACTATTCCTTTCATGTACAATTTTAGAGGGGGAAAATAATAATATATAACAATAATGCAAATCTTATTAAAATCTGAGCAGCTGGGTGTTTGGCAATTTCTTGATAAATCAACATCAGCAATATAAAAAGTCATTGTCCCCACAGACGACAGTGATCAAAGATAATGATGTTGACATTGATTATATATTCTGACAAAGCTTGACAAAGCTTAAAAGCTAACCCTTATTCACAAGCAGTCTGTCTTTTAACCTATAAACCATTTGATTTACTCAGCCTGCACAATGTAGGCATCATTAACAACGTTAATGATTTTGCATTAGCTATTTGAGCAGCTGTTTCGTAAAGAAAAAAAAGGAGGACATTGCTCTGTGAGGATTTAGTCCAAGTGATCACAGACACAACAAATGTTTGGCAGTAGGATTTCTCTTTCTTTCTTCCACTCTCTGCTGGGATATTGCCCTGGTTTCTCAGCTTTTTCTACCCGATTCTTTGTGTTGTTTCTTCTTAAGCATGTTTACACTGCAGCAGACACAGCGTTGAGCGGTTGTGTTCATGATGAGTACAGACGTGGATTATAATCCCCTCCGGCATAATTTAACGCATCGCTTCAGACAGCAGGGCCAGAACGACAAGCAGCACTGTCAGTCAGAATGAGGAGGAAGTTATATTTCCCTGACTTTATTGTTTTGCTGAATATATGACAGCAATCAATTTTGGTTTTAAGTTCAAATGAGGAAAGGCTGTCATAAAGCTCACAACAGCAGGCAGGCGGCTAAAGTCCCAGCTGAGTCAAATGTACAGGTGTGACTGCTTTAAGCCTCTCTTGGGGGAAAGAACAAAACGAGTCCCGGGTTAATTGAGATGAGCATTCAAATGGTTACCTCTTTTGCAGTGAATTGAACCAGATTAAACTCAATACCAAACTTTAATCAATGCTGGGAATATATTTTACATCTCTTGCCTAAAAGAACATGTTTTATAAACTAAACAAATGGTTTTAGCTGCTGATTTTTTGTCATAAATGTGCACAATTGACATTTTAACACTTTTCAACCAATGCTGGTGAGAGAACAACATTTGGACATGTCGATCCCTGAAGTGTTTTCTATCCATTATACCAGCATTACATACACAGATGAAGCAATTTCAGCAGATCATACATCTGAGTGGAGATTATGCTGCATTTATCGCGCCATAAACAACAAAAGAGGTTGTATTGTAAACAACAGAAGTTTTGGATTATTGTGTCTCTCGCTATCAATCTACTTGATAGAAAATTATGGTATCTGTGTGATTTGAAGTGAAGTGAGTTTACCTCTATCAATAATTGTGCTATACTCCCAAATTTCCTGGGTTTTATGCTACAATACACCTAAACATTTTTTTTTCTAAATGAGGTGTTTGTCATTTGTAAAAATATCCAATAGACCTCTTATTCACTGATGATGATGAATGGTAGTGTTTACATGTTGGGTTGCATCTTGATGAATGTTAACATCAATACGTTGTTGGTGGGAAAAATCCAACAAATCAAACAAATCTTATTTAGTATCTTTAGCCTTTTCTATGCTGAATAATGTCGTTTTTCCTGTAGCCCTGCAGCAAATGTTCAGTATCCCTGTCCCCTGTGCCTCGCCGTTGGGTAAAAACCTGTGGTAGGGGTTGTGGCTTGGCCCATTCGGAGTAGCCTGGGCAGCAGAGTAGCGCCCTGCTGGTGCACATTCAAAACACAACAAAGCTGGGCAGCAGATGAAGCAGTATGAATTCAAAGTCTAAAGCACCTGAAGGGGAGAGGTTGCATTTTAATGCGCTACATCCATGTCCTACCTGTGAAGAATAAAGACATTAACCCACTCCGGTGTCCTCTGGTATCGTTCTTATAACCCCCAAACAGAAGCGCTGTTCCAGGAACAAAACCCCCGAGCAGCCATGCCTCAGGGTCAAACATTAAATAGGTATCGGAGGTGGAGCTGCATGGCTACATCTGCGCCTCTCCGCTTGCAGGGAGAACAGCAAGTCCACTAACATCAGTCTTTACCGGACACATCGAAGCACAATGCAGCTGGAGGCTGAGAAGAGGAGCAGAAGCCAGAGCAAAGCCAAACTAACTTTAGGGTAAAGAAATTACTCTAAGTCTTATTTTAGTGTTGCTGTTACTTCCTCACACATGCATGCATGTCTGACGGCCATTTCCTGCCCGCAAGCTCCACCAGTGTTTCTCAAAGTGGGGGGCGCGAGAGACCAGGAGGGAAAATGGTCATGAAAAAAACAATCAAAAAAACAATTATTGATTCTAAAAGAATATGATACAGTACAAGTACGTCTGGGTCTCTGTGTTTCATTCAAGCCAGGCTCTGTGTGTGTGTGTGTGTGTGTGTGTGTGTGTGTGTGTGTGTGTGTGTGTGTGTGTGTGTGTGTGTGCGTGTGTGTGTGTGTGTGTGTGTGTTTGTTTGCAACAAACAGGAGTTTTGTTCTGGTTCCAGCAGGGTACTGCAGGCAGACGCCGGTACACACTAGGGAGAAATCATTTGATGGATTTCCAGCCCTCCCAGGAATCACAAAGCCTCTTTTCCTCTCCTCATTGCTGAGGCCATTTCATTTTTATTTGGAGATGAAAATAAAGACACAGATGATTCATTTACTCACTATCTATCTTTAATAACCTCTCAGCCTTGTCCTTATATCATACTAAAAAAACAGCATTTTTTCAGCAATTTTGTGCTGCACTGGCAGGAATACAAATACACTGAAAGGCTTTTATTTCAGTTATATTGGCCACTTATCTGAACAACAAAGATAACACAAAGCATAGGGCGCAGTGATTCCTCTGTCTTAATAACAGAGCTCCGTTACGAGCAACAATGATCTCAATAATAGTCTTCGGAGAGAGAAACCCAAATTAATGTAGAGACTGAGGGAGAGGAAATGCTGTATTAAAGTGGAGAGGAATGCATTCTGAGATTATTGGAGCGTACTCCTCCAGGAATAAAAAACTGTGCTTGTGAGAAAGACTCACTGTGTAGCTCCATGTCCATGCATTCATTTCCAAAGCAATCTACAACACTGCAGAGGAAGGGGGCAAGCTCTTATCATAGCCAAACATAGATGCTTCATGCTTCTGCATAATTCACTGTCGTGTGCATTAATCCACCAAGAAGCTGGAGGGGAACCATAGAGCTGTTAGTGGTGAGAGGGGCTGTAGCTGGAGGGTCATTGTGTCACTAATTACTGACGGGAAGAAAACCGACAAGGACCAGGAACCAACATTTGTCTCATGGGTGGAAGAAATGACATCATTAACAGTGCAAACTCAATGAATTCCTAATCAGAATAAATGAAATCCTGTGTGTGTGTGTGTGTGTGTGTGTGTGTGTGTGTGTGTGTGTGTGTGTGTGTGTGTGTGTGTGTGTGTGTGTGTGTGTGTGTGTGTGTGTGGTACAGTACATCCAGGAAGAGGGCAAGCCTTAACGCAAAAGCACTTCTATTAGCTTTTCTCTTTTGAGATGCCAAGTAACAATTAAACAAAGGTGCAGCTATATTTTTGGAAGACTCGATATCCACCTTCAAACAGCATTATTATTGAGTTGTGAGTATCCAGATATCACAAGTTGGAGGATTTAAATTGTAACACAAAAGCCTCGTTATATATATTTGGGTTTTCCCAAAAGAAAGGAGAAATAGCTGCAGTTTCTCCAGCTGTCCGACATCTGACATGCTCTATTTCTCTGATGCGCATTGCCCAAAAACAATCTGCATAGATCCGGTTATAATGGACAATAAATCACAAAACAGTTCCTTTCCAAACACACCATTTAGAGTTGATTTGGGTGTCACATGGTGTTAATCATTTAGGATATTCCAGAGTGCTACATTTGTCAATAAAATGGATCAAAAAAAGGAAAAGCCAACTGGAGGAGGACAGTTTGTCTGTTGGGACTGCCATGTTGTCATCATGGACTGAGTACATGAAAGACACTTCTCTGAGGCCTAAAAAAACATCACAATTTATGAAAATAGTCACAGCGTAGGACAATGAGCCTTTAGTGGCTGCTCAATTTGATAATGGCAGTGCATTAACACATATGTGCACAAAAGTTATCATAATTACACACATTATCATAATTATTTATGCTTGTAATGCCGTCATTAATTTCCTAGCATCTAACCGTTAACTTAAAGCAGCTCTGATCAGTCTTGTATTTTTATGGTGAAAATACAAAGGATTTCAAAACCAAATTAATGTGATTTGTATCTGAAATCCTAACTTCTTAATGCTTCTTCATTTTCTTTTGCGTTTTGATCTGGTAAACTTGAAGAAACAACAAGTATTCAACGCAGAACACTTATGCTATACGTATGCTAGGAATTCAGGAATGAGAACTCCTCACATTTTAAAACTAAAATGATTTCAGTTGTATATTTTCATCAGATAATTGTTCAACCGAACTACTGATGATGGATAACCTTCTGGCAAGTGAGTCAAGTCTCCTACTACACAGACCGCAGACCATTATTGTGAGCACACACACACACACACACACACACACACACACACACACACACACACACACACACACACACACACACACACGCACGCACACACACACACACACACACACACACACACACACACACACACACACACACACACACACACACACACACACACACACACACACACACACACACACACACACCAGGACAGCTGCGCAGTGTACATTGAAAGCTGTTAACGTGGTAACTCTCTCTGCGCTGCTCACTTGTGTGTCATTAAAACTTAGAGATGGGCGTTTAAATGCCATTTCAACATTCTCTACTATTTATCAGCCCAAAGGGAGTTGGAGTGTGTGCGTGTGTTGGTTTGTGTGGGCGTGTGTTAGGATTTTCAGTCTGTCCACCCATTACTTATCTGGGTAGTTATGTCTGTTTAATCAAGACTAATGGTGGTTGTGGATGTTATCACTGTGTATGGGTGGTTGTGCAATAATTACATGTTTTTATACGTGTAAGTCCCGAGTTGGTTACCATTTTGGTCTGCTTCTGTAGTGAGTGGTGTTTTGTGTGTGTGTTTCTTTTACTTTGTGTGTGTGTGTTGCATGGGGCGGTTAGGATAAGAGTTTCTAGGCAATGCTGTGACACCATCTGGGCAGAGGCACATAAAGCTGTCGCCACCCACCATACACCAGATGTTTCTCATGCACACACACTCTAACACACACAGGGTATCATGCTATACTCTCTTAATCCTAAAGTAGATCACACACAGATAGCTCCACATGTGCAATGAACTCTATAGATATATACTGTATTGTCTTTTTTACTTTTGAAAATGAGTCTTTAATCAAACACTCACATTCAGCTTTGGGGTAAATATCCATGTACAGGCATTCAGTGTCTTATTTACATGTGTGTGTCACTGTGTGTGTTTTGTTGCTTTGGTTATCACAGTAGTAAAGACAAGAGTCCCAGACTGGCGGTTAAAACATGGTCTCATTTTCAGCAGCAGTCCCTTAACACTCCTAAAAGTAATGCTCATGTGTGTAGAAGTGCATCTGTATGTATAAAGGCTGCTGTATGTATGCCTCACCAGAAGGGTTGTCACAGCCTGTTTCCCAGAATGCTTCAGTGATGGTGAATATATTGTACACAATATATTATGAATCCCTTATTTTCATTTTCTTTTGGCCAAATGCTTTTGCAACTGAATCCCATTTGCAAACTGTTCACTTATATTAAAACAATGCACCCAATCATTTAAATATCCAAAGAAGCAGTCAATGTTGGCTCATTTCTTCTTGAAAATTGACATTTGTACATATCTATCATACTGCAAGGATAGACATCTCTTTTCTATCAATCCACACATATTTAAAATGTCATTTAATCTTCAAAATGGCATATTGATTGCTTGCGCTCTGGGATTACAGCTAAACTATTTGTCCACTTACAGTATTAATCACAGAAGTGCTACAGTGTTGGTCGATTATAAATTGTATTGCAATTTGATAGATTTGTTGTTGTTTTTTGTTTATTTGTGTTCCTATTTTTGATACTCTCAAACAGACTCAGTCCTGGAGCCCTTCACCACCTATGAGTACAGAGTGAGGGGCTGGAACAGCTTCGGACGAGGCTCCAGTGATGTTACAACAGTGAGCACCAGTGAAGACAAACCGTGGGGAGTGGCACCTCCTCGCTGGAGTCGCTTAGGTGAACGAGATGACATCATCCAGTTGCTATGGCAAGCACCCGCCAGGCCTAATGGTGTGTGTGTGCGTGTGTGTGTCACCAAATAGCCCCTTCTTTTACATGTTGTTCAATTTTGAGAAAAAGTAAAAAATAGATTATAAAAAAGTACCTTTTCCATTTTACCAGGTGACATCACCCACTATGTTATACTGCGGGATGGACAGGAGCGTTACCGCGGTGATGAAACCAGTTTTACTGATGTGGGGGGGATCAGGCCTTTCCAGGAGTTCAGCTACCAGCTGAGGGTCTGTAACCGGGCCGGTTGTACTGACAGTACACAGGTAAGACTACATGTGTAGTACTGTTGCTATTACTGTTCTGCTGTGTCAGATTAATTTGTTCTACTTTGCATCACTGAAGCCCTTTAGCAGCATATGTGGCTAAACGTATGCTTACCTGTTTTACACATATAATAGAAAGTCAGCATCAGTATGGAAGTCTTTGAAGAGTCTTTAGTTCAGAGCGTACTGGGAGTTTGGAGCATTTAAAGCTAAGACGAGGAGCTGGGCTGACCTGCCTTCTCATAAAGCATGAAATTATAGCAAGAAAGGAAATAAGTGGAAATGCAATATTTTGTACCATAAATATATATATATATATTTATCGTAATTTTCGGACTATAAGGCGCACCTGAATATAAGCCGCAGCAGCGGCATACCACTCTCGGTTCCACTTTTACTTTTGCGCGCTACCTGTCTCACTCTTTTCCGGCCTCCAGCTTTTCCCGCTGGAACCCGCCGCTTAAAGGTGTGGGTCCGCGGACCGGCCATAGAGCCCATAGAGTTAAAGGTGGTGGCCGTTAGCTGTAAAAATCCATAGATTAGCCGCACCGTTATATAAGCCGCAGCGTCGAAAAATGGGGAAAAAGGCGCGGCTTATAGTCCGAAAATTACGGTACACTAAATATTACCATTTGCAGCTACGATTGGAAAGCTAATGACTGTTCAGTTGATTTCTATTTCTGCTATTTGATCAGCCCTAACGTTAAACCCTCTCTCTCTTTCACACACCAGCACACACACGCTCACACTTTCCAAAACCTTACTCTGTTGTAGCACCTCATTCCATAAAGACATTATTCCCCCTGTGTGATTATCTAATGGCTTCTCTAAAGATGGACTGAGCTTCACTGAACTAAGCACCACTTTACTCTGTACTCCAGTTCATTTCTTTAATTTAGGCTGAACAATTAAAGAAAAAGAAAGGTGTTTAAAAAAAGGTGTGTGTGTGTGAAAGAGATATAGAACTCAGAGAGAACATCGCTTTGAGATAAAATATACATGTTTGTGTTTTTCTAATTCTTAATCAATGTCGTTGTCAGTTTGAGGCGGTTTTAGGTTTAAAAAAACGTTCAACAAAGTGAAGCTGATCAATCCAAGTACCATATTAGTCAAAAGTGTCCCGGAGCTGATTTTATAACTAATCCTTGATTCTCCTAAACATCTGAACTTCCTCCAACCAGTCTGCATACAAGTGTGCAACGTATGCTGTTCATGTTTTGTTTTTTCATCGAGTAATTGCCTGGACATGCAACACATGCTTCATGTTATTTAAACCTAAATCAGAATCCTTTCCGCATTTCCTTCTGCAGTTGGCCGCTCATATGATCCTTTGTTTGGACAGTGGCCTTTAAGCTAAATGCCATTTCACCCTCTCTTAAGAAGTAGTAGTAGTTCATGTGCTCAGTTGTTTTGCAAGTGATATTTTACACATGTTAAACCTGTCTCTGACCTTTATTGTTAAGAATATACAGTGTGTGATGTTGTCCATGTCGGTACAAGTTTTTATTTAGCCTGGTTTCCGCTCTCCCCCTGTATGCAGGGCTCTGGATTTGCTGAGCCTTCCTGATGTTTGTGATAGCATCCATAATAGCTTCACACAGAACTCCCCCTGCTATCTCTCTGGCTGTAGCAGAGCTGATATCACCACAACAATTAATTTCTCCGGCTTAGGGGTGATGAAAGCTCACGTTGAAAACTGTCTTTCTGGCTTTTTTTTCTTAAGCTAATTTAACATCCCATTATTTTGATGAGCTCATTCTCACATAAAGACGCAGCCAGTAGATGTGTAACTGGAGAGGTGGATGGACCAGAGAGGGTGGGATGGAGGTAGAGTTGGTTGAACTGGATGTGACGGTTTGATACATAGATGATGGATGTATGAATGTAAACAATAAATGGATGCTGGGGAGAATTATGACATGGATGAAATAGGAAAGGATGGATGTAGGAAAGTGATAAAGGAAGGAGTGGTAAATGGTTGGAGAAATGAAGAGGAAAAGAAGAATGGTTCAACAGCTCTATATTTTCTGAAGAAAAAGATGAAATGTGATTTTTAAGCAGTTAGATTGACACTGTAAATCTCCGACATCGACTTCGGCCGTTGTTACACTTTTCTATTAATTGTGAAAAGATGAGATTTTGATAAGAACGACTGCCCACATTGACACTTCGATGCGACCCGCCTGATTGGATAGTGATCAGATATGTTTCCACACAGATGTCTGGTCTTTACTGCTTTTTTTGTTGTTGGAGTCTTTAACAGTCCTTTATGCTGTTTTTAGATTACGTTTACTTCGATATTGCAGCCAAATTCCTTTTTTCATATTTTCTGCAATATCCTTAAATATTCTTTACATTTATTTTTTCATTTTTGTATCTGCTCTCAAGTTAGCAAGACTGGTTTTCCTCCTCTTTTTCTTCCGACCCCGCTAAACTGTTCAAATGCGCCAACCGGCTTAGATCCAAACTCAATGTGACCAACACCATTGGAGCATATGGTGTTGTTGACCTGTTCCGAATACAAGCAAGATCCAACATACGAGCATAAAGACTTGACAGTTAAGTGTAACAACGGCCTTTAACGGCTTCATGTACTTTCAAAAGTGTTGCCTTCAGGAGGTGTTGGTGATAGTATACACCTGAACTGTGCTCGTGTTTAAACATCTTACAGAATAAAGCCAGCATCATGATTCAAATGGTGTACCAACTTGACCTAAAACATATCTCTACAGAAGCAGGCTCTCGAAGCATCCTGGCTGGACACTTTACCTGATAACCCAAAGCCATATGCAGTAACACCACAAAATCAATCTCTGTCTTCCATGCTCTCGCCGCCTACCTCCCTCTCTCACACACACATACATATGTTTCGCACAAACAAGCTCACACACTCCCAGCAGTGGGGGGAAAGGGAGTGAGTTGGATTAGTTTGTACACCACTGAAAATTGGCCAAACAGTCCCAATTATGGGATAACTTGGGCTAACCTAATACACCACAGCAATTACCTGGCATCAGCCCCCTCACATATCCACACACACACCCCGGCACACACAAACAAACACAGGCACACACAAACGCACACCTGCTGTGACAACAGAAGGTGCTGATCTAATACGGTTGGTCACTTAGAGCGGGAGGAAGAGCGATTGGTCCTCCTCTGTCTTTGAATCCTTTTGTCCTGCTCTCTGCTATTTGCCTCCTGTCATTCCCCTGATCCTGACGCCACACTCTTCAGTTTCTCCCAACTGTTGTCTCTTTCTGCTCTTAACCACTCTCATCGTCTCTACTGTCCAAACTGCAGTTTCTCTTTCACAACAACTGTCATTCGGTGTCCAACATTCCCCTTTCCCTCTTTTCTTTATGTCTCATTTTCTTTTGTTCCCCCAAGTTTACATTCCTTTGCATATTTGAGAAGGTTGGAGGAAGATTTTCCTAGTGAGCTTTTCCTTTTTACATGTGAGAAAAAACGTAAGCATCTATATTGTATTTTTCTGAGCTATCAATGATTCTATGTCATGTTAACATGTTAAAAAGTACATTTGCCTATAACTGACCTAGGATAACTTGGATGCAAAAATATGTCATTTCAAACGGGTTTGAATGGAGACAGGTTGTACCTCTTTCTGTTCCCCCTTTAAGGGAACTTAGGTTACAAAGGTGCTTCATTAGTTCCTACAGTTGAATGTAATGTCTCACCAAGCCAACTGAACTGCATTTAAGGTAAATGCAATACATGGCTTTATGGCTTTTTTTTGCTTTACTTCAGAGCAAAGTCTTGAGAGACTGAGTTAACATTAAAGCATGTACTACACTTTCCATGCATCTTCTTTCTCCGACTCCTTTTCTCTGTTACCTCTTTGTGCTTGCGTATGTATACCTGCATGTACCTGTGTGTTTATGTGTGTGTATGTGCACATGTGTGTCTCCTTAGTTGTAGTAGCAGACAACTAATTGCATAGCACTGTGTGGGACAGGTGGGGGAAGTGCTAGTGACAGTCTATTAAGGCAGGATATCCCTGTTGCCATTAGCAGCAGATTGCCCTGTGATTCTGTTGCCTCCACATTCACCCAGTGTCCACCGGGCCCGCAGATACTACACAAGGAATTTACAATAGGATGGTCACTCACCACACTGTACTAAAGAGCAGTGTCTTTTTTTGCTTACCAAGCGTCTTTCAGTTGGATTCTTTGTCATGAGGAAATGTTAAAAGCGATGGAGTAATTCAACTGAGGCCAGTGTCCATGTTGCCATTAAAATGATAAGCAGAACAAACTCTAATCATATTTTACACCAAAATGAGCATGTACATGTTTATGCAGGCTGCTTAAATGCAGGACTACCTGCTTATATTCTATATAATCCTTTCCCATTACCAATAGACAAGTCTACTTTTCTTGTTTTTTTTCAGGAGTTTCATATGTTCTCTTTTTTTGGTCATGTTTTGGCTGTTGTATATGATACAATTTTTTTTTTTTTGGGAGGGGAATGCATAAAACATATTTTTCTGTCGTCAGCAGGGTTTTTACTACCTCAGAAAGAGAAGTCATGTGTTTGGATGCAGTTTTTATTGGGTTGTGATCATGTTAATTACATTCATAAATGGTTCTCGCAGAATTCCATCTGTTATTCACACCTTTTACATTCTGTAAAATATCAGAAATGTGGTATATTTTATACTGTGTGTGTGTGTGTGTGTGTGTGTGTGTGTGTGT
>NW_011338156.1:19294-23754 GCF_000735185.1 Notothenia coriiceps
TTGTGTGTGTTGTGTGTGTGTGTGTGTGTGTGTGTGTGTGTGTGTGTGTGTGTGTGTGTGTCTTCTGTTTGTGTGTATGTCCATGTGTGTGTTGAGGTGGTGGCAGTGACAATCCAGGGAGTCCCAGAGGGCGTGCAGCCTCCTGTGGTAACAGCTTTAAGCCCTTCCTCCCTCCATGTAAGCTGGTCTGAAGCGACTCGTCCCAATGGAAAAATACAACGCTCCCATCTGAACCAGACTGGTGTAGGAACCATATTTACACACATCAGTGGGCCCAGAAATTATACTGTGTTTGGTAAGATTCTCAGATTATCAAATGCCTCACTTTTCCTTCACATTTCTCCCACTCATCAAACTCTCTCTCTCTGTTATTTACTCCATTGCCCTTTGTCCTGTCTCTTCTCGACTCCTTCTCATCTTTGTTTCTGCTTACCTGTCCTTTACTCTCCTTCTTCTTTCCTCCTTTGAAATGCATCTATTTGTCTATGCTTGTTTCTGGAAGGCATCTAATGAATACATGTACACCTGCTCTCTCTGGCCCAGCCCTTTAACACAGACACAAATACACTCAAGTGAACACACAAAAGAATACAAATAAAAAAGAGGCACACTCTGACACAATTCGGACACAATCTTGGGCTCACATGCCTTGAAGCTCACACGAAAAACTCAAATATTAGTACAAAACAGCAGAACAAAAGCTGTTTTACACCCAGTGCTCTAACAAAACACTGCAAAAATGTTGTACCCAGTACACACACAGACAAACAGAAGCGTTGTCTCAATATTGTACATCTGCACACAAACATGGTGGTGTCAGGACTGCATGATTTGTGGGTTTTGTTTTATCTATCCTGAGGAGGAGCTGTGTTTCTGGCCTTCTGCCATCATTCACAAGAGACACACACACACACACACACACACACACACACACACACGCACACGCACACGCACACTAAGACATGCACACAAACACCTAAATAAAGCATTGCAAAGCAAATGTTTGTTGTCTTTATAAAAACTGAACATTATAGAGACACTTACTAAAAAATGCCAAACAACAATAATCAGAATTAAAATACTTACCTTCTTCTGGAATTTGAATAGTTATGTATTTACTGTACACTATTTAAATGTTTAAATGCATAATGTAGTGATGGCATCCTTTGAAGCTGAATTTCAGTGACACGCTCCCTTCACAGCTCTGCTCTCTGCTCTGTCTTGGACTCATACCAGGCCTCGGCTTTGCCAGTAGCCAATAGACTATTCCCATGGTGCCTGTGGTTGGCTTGTATGGTCAGGAGTTGTGTGCGCACAAGCGTGTGTTTGTATGTGTAGGCATGAGGCAAAGCAAACAATGCCAAATAGAGATGGTAATGTGCTGTAATACTGTACCAGCCCCATGTGCCAGTGTAAGCAACCAGCATGCATGTGTGAAATTCCCCTGTCCCCCAGTGAGACACTGGAAAACCCTGCGCATTCAGCCAAAACCACTACTGGGGGACTCTCTCTCTCACCCTTTTGTCTTTCTCCCTCCCTCTCTTCCCAGCTCTTGTTCCCAACATTGCAGCCATCTTTGTAGCAACACATTTATGCTTTAAAAAATAGATTTCTGTGTTTCATTTATTGCAGTCCTGTTTTTTTATAGCGGACAATATTAAATCACAATGTTTTACAAAGGATCAGGAATGGATGAAACTTGTATGTTCTCTACAGATTCATTCAACAAACCTTAAGTGATAGGCTTCGTTCTCCACTTTAACCTTATTTTATATAGCAAACTTCATTAAATTGAATAAATAAACCTAACAATTATATTCAATTAAAATGTCAAAGTAATGGATTTTTGGTAGATTGTCTTTTTAATGTGTCTTCCTTTGGGACTTCCCCATGTATACACACACTCAAGTGTACCTCTTCGTACAGTTTGTATGTTCTTGTACTTAGAAACTGCTGTTGCTATGATAGCTTTTAGCACAAAGAAAAGTGAAACGGAGACAAAGGGGGGGGGAGGCAGGGAGTGAAAGGTTCACAGGATGACACTTTTTGAAACGGAGTGAAGGAGAAAAGGAAGAAGGAGTAGGACAGATGTAAAGATGGATGGATGTATCTAAGTGTTTTCAGTGAAATATGAACAGAAATAATTGCTGCGCTACTCCTTCGTCCTCAATGTTTAATACGCCATAATTCATCCTCTCTGCATCTCTGCGACGGTTCTCACCGCTGTCAGAGACAGACGCTCAGAGAGCTCACTCACTCACCGCAGAAACTGGAGAAACGTGCTTTTTTTAGCTACTAAAATGTCAATGTTGGATTGAGTCACTTTGCAGTGTTGTAACTTATTTGATATGATACATGTCTGATGGAGTATTTTCTGTTAAAATCATTTTCCTCAGAGAGCCGTTTATTAAGAACAGTTGTTGTAAATGTACTTTTATAATAATCATCATCATAATACCACCAGTATTATCTGACATTCTGAAACAATATTTATATAATAGTATTTATTTTAACTGAGTACCTGTTTCCTTTTATTAAATATAAACAGAATAGAGTACTATATATACCGTATATATATTTCTTTTAAATCAGCTTTTATTTGTGGTTTGTTTTTGCCCAGAAAGGTTTTTCAGAAGAAGAATTCCCAAAATGTAGCAGCTGCCAAAATGATGACTGAATCTAAAAATATAAAACAATGTTGTGTTTTCTACTATTTCCCTTTTATAAGTGATTTGCCTTAGGAAAAGCCAGAAATGGACTCTAACTAATAGCATTTGTAGCAGTTCCGAAAAGTGACACTTCATAGAAAGAATTAAGCACTGCTGTACAGAGACACCCCATGTGAATCGATATTAAGTATTGCTATCATTAGCTCACGATGAATTATTGCCTGCAATTATATAGATTATGGCATTAATCATGTGTTTAATTGGTCTTTTGTAGGCTCATTATTAATTCAGAACAGCAGGGAATAGAGTATGTTCTTTTATTTATTAATGCCTTTCCCCCGTAGTCCATGCTCGGATTGGTCTGTGCTAAAGGTACAGGCATGTAGGCGTAAGAAAGGAGGAGATACACAAGAACTGTTTATCAATCAACCTTTGATCGGTTTATCATAAGAAGTGTCAACCCTACAGTATGTGGAATGAGTCTTTCATGTAACCAGTTAACAACATTTGCTGTAAGTTTATGATTTCTGTTTAAAAAATCTGAGCTAAAACATAAAAAGTTTAAAAGACTGAAGTTTGAACTATATAGTCCAGTTAGCAATAAATACAAATGCTCTAGATGTCATCCTTATAACTTCATGCACAATGAGTACAACATTTTTATTTAAGTGAATCTCTATCGGTTGAAAAGTTGGAATGTGAGGGATACGATCATAAACTAACTTTTTAAAATATTTTTCAGTTTCTCTGAAGTCGACATTAATAATACAACAGTAAGCAAGCAAAGCAAGAGCTATCATTGACCGAATATGTCTCAAAACTTGTACACGCAAGATATGTAGAGATGTTTTCCAAGTGGACACATTCGCACATTTATTCGTCCCATATTCCTGGCCATGTCTTCCAAGGTGAAATGTGTGTGTGTCTGTGAGCAAGTTCAGTCTTTATTTAGTTTAGTTAGCGCATGTATATGTATATGTGTGTGTAAATGCATATGTACGGCAAGTACCGCACAATAACTTGTATCTGCTCATATTGTTTAGCTTGCTTAAAATATCTCTGTGTGTGTGTGTGTGTGTGTGTGTGTGTGTGTGTGTGTGTGTGTGTGTGTGTGTGTGTGTGTGTGTGTGTGTGTGTGTGTGTGTGTGTGTGCGTGTGCGTGTGTGTGTGAACCTGATCTCATTGTTCCATCCCAGACGCTCTCTGCATTAGGCAGCCACAGACAGGAAGTCAAACTCTTAATTATTTAGGAGAGGTGTTATCAAAGCTCTCCTCTCCCTCACTCACTCTCTCTCTCTCTGTTTTTTTCTCCGTTAGTTTTCTTGCGTGTTCTCAATGCATCATCTATAATTTCTGTTTCTTATGCAAACTTCACTATAACTTCCTTTTTTCCTCTGCTTCTCAACTCACTCGTCTTACTCTTCATTGTACCAATCATTGGTTCCCTCTCTTTCAATTTCAGCGCCTTACTTTCTCTTCTTTCTCTTTCTCAGATGTCCTCACGTTTCCTTCTCCTCTTATTCTCCTTTCTGGCTTTTCCATTTTTCTCCCATCGTCTTTCATTTTACCATCTTTCTCTCTCTCTTTATTTCCTTTACTATCTGATGTGTCGGGTAACCGGCTTGGTATTACCTCCTGTGCCCATCATCCTATCATATTCTCTAATGCAAACAAGGAATGGCAAACTGTCAATAAAATGCCATTATAAATCAGTAATTTTTTTCCTGGAACACATGAACACACACACACACACACACACACACACACACACACACACACACACACACACAC
>NW_011338157.1:0-2448 GCF_000735185.1 Notothenia coriiceps
CTCCCGATCCGATTCCGATCATTTGATTTTGACAATTTGCCGATACCGATTTTTCCCGATCCGATCTTTATGCAATGCATTAAGAGAAAAAAAAGAAAAAAAGCATTCAAGTTGTCCCTTAAGGTTATTTTTTTATTTAAATTGGATATTCTATCCAACATGGATATAGCTTCTTTCTTTCACAGCAGCATTGGATCAGTTCAGTTGTGCAGCATTGGATCAAAACAAAATCAAGCTTTCAGTACTCGTTAGCTTACTGCTACAATTAGACACTGCTGCCCACTCTGTTGCCAGATTTGAGAGAAATAAGCAGGTCTATGAAAACAAGCCCCAAAGAAGCAACACATACATGATGTTCTGTCATTTGAAACCAAAACTAAGGCCTCAGGATGACTTTAAGACTTGAACATGGGAACTTTTGTTTTGTAACAATTAATTAAAAAAAAAAAAGTATTTAAAAAAAAAAAAAAAAAAAAATCCCGATCCCCGATTTTTTCTCCTGATTCCGATCTTTTGAAAATCACGTGATCGGCTCCGATCCCCGATCACGTGATCGGATCGGGACATCTCTATAATAAATAGTACCTCAAAATCTCTCCCTGATGGTTCCCTGTCCAGTCGACATTTACACGTATTTAGTAGGTCTAAAGAGGCTTCAAAACAACTTGATATACATTAACGGAATCCAGCAACACTTCTGGGGGCAATTCAAATTCACCACGACTGACAGGAAACAGATTTTCGACAGTGTCAATCTAAAATGTCCTCACTTCAGAATCTAAACGACTGAAGTTTATATTACTTTTTAAACCAAAGAGCCTAATCAACATATAAATCTCTCTGAAACTGCACAGAATGCTGCAGCCAGGGGTGTCCACATACTCTTTGCCATATAGTGTATTTCACACATAAACAAAACGCATTCCCTACTCGTGGCTTTGCACGGACGACTTTTCTTCCAACTCAGCGTCCATCTGTCTCTGCAGCGCCGCTCTGACTCTTGTCTATTTATTTCTGCAGTGTCACAACATATGGACTCGTAGACCTGACCTGAAGCCAACAATCTGTCGAGTCCTGACCGCCAAACACACTCCTATCTCGCCAGAAAAAGCCTGACATGTTTACAAGAGTTCCCCAGTCACCCTTACATATGTTTTTCACGATTTCGTATACGCAACACCTCGCCTCTAACTGCTGCGTAATGTGAGTCTCCGTCAATGGTGTGATGGCGAATACATTTTCCATGCAACTTTACAGGATAAACTGGACCGCGCCCAATTTATTTACCCATTAAAACCAGCTATAAACAGAAAGGGAATGTTTTGGGTCTAAATAGAAGAATGTAACATATTGTGGCTTTCTGTTTTTCACTATTTTATTGGGCTGTAAAGTTAGTTCACCCAAATGTCCTCAAGCATCAAGTCATGCAGATGTTGTTGTTTGATTGTGGCTATGTTTGAGATCCACCGCCGCAGTCAAATGTTTGTGTTTGTTGTCAGGCTCACACAGATTTGATTACTTACATTTTTGCAAGTTAAAATGCACTTTGCAGATCTTTTGTTCGACTTCTTGAGATAAGCGAACCTCAGAAGTTAAACAAAATGAAACCTAAAAAGGTAGCAAAAATGTCCCTATCGGTGGATAACCCACAGGATATGTGGTCAACAGTTTTCAGAGGGACTATATAACTTTGTGAGAACATTTTGAAGACACTAAATAGATTTGCTTTGACTTTGTACTGTAAGCACCAAAAAGCCCATTCAATTAATCTCCATTGTTAAAGGGGTGGCGACAGAAACCTCAACGATGTTTCCAAAGTCTGGGCAGCTAAAAGCGATCCTGGATCCTGCAGCGAGAGGGAAGTGCTTTGGCATTTGGGTGAACCGACCCCTAAAGTAACATTGAGTCATATCCAAAAAAAAAGCTCGTCTTGCACTTGTTTTGGCAATGCTTGTGGTTAGTAAGTACTTTTCCAATCAGCGCTGAAACATCCCTGCAGCTGCTCGAGTTAATGTGATTGCTCAGTTCTTGGAAACCCTTCCCACACAAAGGGAATAACAATGCATTATAGCCAAGGCCATAACAAGAGCAGCAGCTTTCCGTTGCTGCGGGCTTTCTATTTCAAAACATATTCAAGAACCTTCCGCCGATGAAGTGCAAACTAAAGGGGAAAAATGTCTTTAGTGTAGAAACGCTGCATACTTGGGTGCTTTTTGCTCAAAACATTCCAGACGCTTGTCAGAAAGAGGGGGAAAAGAAAGGAACGACTTCCAAGTAAAACGACCCTCTTTTCTCCACACCCTCCTCTAGATTTCCGGCCTCCCTCCCTCTCTAATGTTTCTTGGGAAAGATCAATCGGGGAGAGCCACAGCACTGGAGGGGGGCCAGAGCCGTGAAGGCATTTAAGCCCGTAGACAAGCAGCCACTCTTCAAGCAAAACAACAGATG
>NW_011338157.1:2475-16470 GCF_000735185.1 Notothenia coriiceps
GGGGGGGGGGGGTGATTGTGGGAGGGGGGGCAGCCCTGGAGACACACATCTGTGCAGGATAAACACACGTGCTCAATGCATGTGTGCATGGTTAGTTTGTGCAGAAAAGAGGGTAGGGCCAATAATGGGGGGTTTCAAGGCTGCTAATGGCTACGTTTACATGCACACTAATATACAAACAAGACCTCACTAATATCATTTGATGAGGGTCATGCAAGCGGTTTAGATATTCAGAACCACGCCTTATTTTGTAGGGTTTTTATGTTAAGACACGTGGGATATGCCGATAATATTCAGTGCTTGGGAGCCTTCATTGAACATGTATGCAGGACATTCACAATGTGCATCTAAATGGGGTTTTTACTGCATTTTGAGACACGTGTTCAGCTCTGTGCATTCAAAACACATTAACTATCAAACCGTTTGCAAGGCGTAGGTAGAGATGCCCAAGAAAATGAGCCAGAAAAGGCTTCGATATCAACAGGTGTTTTAGATGTGTGCGATCATCGCTTAACCTTTCCACAAAGTTGGTCAAATGAAAGGAAAAATGGAGGATGTGTTTGCAGTCCAACAAGTCCACCACATGTGGAGAAATGTGTAAATATATTATTTTGTGTTCTTCATTTAAAGGGGAATACTAATTTGTATTACCCATGTTAACAGTTTAGTAGCAATATTGTCAGAATGGTGTTGAAAACCTAATTTAAAAAAAAAAATGTAAACGTCGTCAGTAATCCTGTAAGACAATCGTCTGTATCTTCAGGTCTTAACGATATTTATCTGTTAACTATATGTGGTTCTACTCAAGGGGCTTAAAGAGTATAGATTAATAATTAAAAAAAAGTGCGTAATACATTGTCGTTTGGGGTTTAAAAGATGCCAACAACTACCAAGAAGGGAAGGTGAAGCAAAATACGTTAATGAGTGTAGGATCAAGTCTCTTTGAATACGCTTCGACATCCGTGCTTCATACCTTTATTTATTTTTAAGTAAATGTCATTTTATAATGTGTTTGTGTTGTCCTGTAAATTGCAAGTAAATGTGTTCGTGCCTCAGTTCTCTAGATGCCGTGGCACACACTGTGAATATGTCTTTAGACAACATCTACATCTTCAGTTTCAAACGCTGACCTTGCAGGTTATTGGTAATATCAATAACCGGTAATAAAGACATCCCAGATCTGTTTCCTAGCAACGCAGCTCAGGCCGGTCTCACAGGGTGTGTTTAGAGGCTGCAGATATTTCCTTTCCCATGTGTCATCGCTTTATTGATTCTTTGTCCGATCAATAAGCCAAAGCAGGCACCAGGCCACCAGTCAAGACCGCCTGTGACGTCTGCTGAGGTTACAATCTACTGAAGTGTCCTTGAGCAAGACGTTGTCAGGCCTTTGGATCCATAACATGGTGAACAGTTTTTAGTTTGAACTGAACTCATCTGGTTGGACGTTTCTGATTCAACGCCAAGATGACTTTACCTTATCCTAGTGACCAATCAAAGGTGGTTAGGTCCTGATTGTTTCCTCCCTCCTCTCCCTATGTCCTAACCACTTTTCAAACAATAGGACAAGAACGGCGATGTACGGATAACATCTAATAAAAGGTATTTTTCTGGATTGCAGTCAGCGTTCATTAACCCTACATTCAGGTCTCTTTTCGATGTCCATCATGAGGTGCTCACATCGCTCCAATCATCATTCAACTGTGTTTTAACTGTCGTTGGATCGTACATCTTTTTGAACTTAATGATGAGCATTTCCTTTTCTTTTTCCGCGTATTCCAGCGAAGGATGGATTATTTACAAAATACCTCTTTTTGGATACATCAGTCTGTTCATCGATCGTAGACTTTTGCCACTCCTTGATCTGGTTTACGGCCAAAACTCTTTCATCGATGTTTCATTCCTGGCTCAACATTTGAAATAATATTGTTGCTGTTTATTTTCCCTGCTCCTTTCCTCATTTTGCCTTCTTGCTGCGATAAGTCAGCTACATGTAGGTGCGGTCTAGCTACAGCTTGAATATTTCCCTATGTTTTGCCATTTCTTTAAACTAAACTCAAGTTGTGAGTTGTACAATTTAGAGAAAATCTGTTTTTGTGATTTCCCTCCCTCATCCTCGCTCTGCTCTTTCTCACATTTCACCCTTCGGCCTGCTGTCTGATGACCTCCGGCTGTTTGGGATCTCAGAAGTCGACCAATGGGATCGTTGCCATGATGATAACGTGGCAACAGGCCGAGTGAAGTAACATCTTTCAGCGGGCCGGACAGCCTGCTCTGGCCTGAGTCACCATGACTGTGTAATACGCAAACTATTAAGAAAATGCACTCACTCACTCACCCTGCAGCAGAGAGGTGGGAGGCAGCTCTTATTACATACCTCTCTGCTGACACTCCCTGGCCTTGGTGGGATTAAACATCTCTGAGATAAGGCTTAGTCATAAACCTTTTTAAACACGTAGCAACATATTGCAAAGATCAAGGTCTGCACATGGTGAGACCTGAAGTCAGAGGGAGGTTTTGTTTGTGTGATTAAATACTTTGGTCAGTTTCATGTTGCTGAGACCTGACTCTATGAATGATATGTTTGCGTATTTCAAGCTACTTTTCTTTCAAATTCCAAAGCATGGCCACGAAATCACCCCAAACACGAAGTGGTTTCATCTACGATTGCTCACAACTGCCTGAATTCATGATTTGACATCCCTGACATTATCCACATTGCCAAAAGTTCACTTCTCCTTCTTCCTTCTATGGTTTTGTTCCATCAATCAATACCTTTTTGAAAGTCACACAAATACATCTCATTTATAAACACCTCCATTGTTTGCGCCTCCTTTGTCTTTTGGTGTCAAATCCTATTTAAAGCTGGTATCTCTGCAGCCCCTGTGGGTTTGGACGGGAGTTTGGCTCCCGACACCAACAACACAAACCCCGAACAGCTGCTGCCTGCTGGGTAATCTGCTTTCCAAATACGAGCTCCCGTCCACGGGAGACAGCGTGGAAACCAAGCTTTACGCCAATATGCTCACACTTGCACTGTTTTACCGCCTTGTGTGTTTGTTTGGTTTAATTATCTTGTGTTAAATGTGAAGCACTTCTAATTGCCTCTGTGTCTTAAAATGTGCTATACAAATAAACTAACGTTGAACCGTATTTCTTTTAAGTTTTGAGTATATTGTGTGTGGCGTTGTCGGGGGATTCTTGGTCTCCAGATTTTCTTTGACAGCATCTTCAAATCTTTAATCTAGTTTGCAAAAATCTCGGCTTGTTAACCGGTTTCGAATAGAAGGACTTATCATGCATGTTGGTTTCATGTTAAGGTTGTGAAGAAGGACTGGATGAGTAAGGAGGATGTGGCTCAAGGACACTTAAAGTAAAGAGGAACAGGTAAAATGTTAATGTTAAGGCTCTTTCAAGTAAAACTAAAGCTTCTAACGTCTAAACAGATTAAATCCTATCCTCGCCTTGCAGAAAACTTCCCTTACTCCAAACAGTCTTTCCTCTAGAGGCACAGTTCGCTTTGAAACGCCTGAAGCCGCGGTAAACAATAACACCAAAGCACAGACGTGAGGTGGAGAAGCAGATGGTGGACGCAGTCAATCTGCATTTCAGTTTGTTTCATACTCTTCTGACTCTTTCACCCTTGACAAGTACATCCAGCCCACACGAAACACCCACAAAGAGAAGTATGCTCGCCAAATTGATTCATAAACTTCTGCCAAACAATGTGGGGCGGGGATTCAGGCAGCAGCCACATGGACAGACGTCTGCAGCAGGGAGAGAGTGAGGCTACACGTTCAGATGGTCGAGATCTGTGGCACTGCTAGGGTTACTTCCTGTCCCGTCGAGACACGGGATAGAAATGAGGTCTGGAAGAATGTAAATATATCCCTATTATTGAAATTCTTCGGAGGATTAAGAGGGAGGAGATACCGGTCTGGAGGGAAGGAGTTGACATAGAGGCGGAGTTATATACACTGTTAGATGGAGGAGCTTCTTAGCTTTCAAATTATATCCTTTTGGTGTTCTCCAAATATACAGCAAATTGTTTCACAAAACAAGACGACTGTCACGACTCTGGGAAAAGAAGCCTTCAGTGTTAGCAGATGACTTTTTGCCAATGAGGGGGCTCAAAGCCTGATATGTTGGGGCATTAGTCCTGCCCCCCTCTTTAGGACCACGACTGGATTAGCTATGAGTCATTTTTGTTTGTCTTTAAAAAAAAGCTTTTTCGCAGACTATCTCTCCGTAGAAAGCTCAATAGACAGCGGATGGATGACGGAGATCCATCGTACTGATCAGGCGAACTCATTAGCATTGACGACGAGGATTTTTTTTATTTCGATGAGGAAAGGTTGGGCGTAGAAAGTTGGTGTTGGAGTGTGTGAGTATTTTCCACACACACAACACACCGCCTGTAGTAATGCCTCTGCTGATAAGTTGCTCGCCATCGTACCGCCGACAAGCGTCAACACAATATTTATCGTCTACATTTGGGAGTTAATAATTGAATATCCTGAGAGCCAAGACTTTGTTTTTATTTATAATCAGATGGAAACTGTCTCGTACACTGCCAGGTTACTAGGAGTCTGTCACTCATTACTTTAGGGAGACATAAGGTGTAACCCTAACCCTAACCCTAACCCTAACCCTAACAAGGACCAAAACATAACTTTCAGACATAAATCCACAACTATCCCGCAAACTAGCCGGAGCGACGTCTGCCTGATTTCAACGGCCGGGTCACAAATGTAGAGAGAGAGGTTGGCTGTGGCTCAGGGGGTAAATGTGTGTCTACCTATCGGAGGGTCAGTGGTTCGATATACAGCGGGTCAAAGAGTCTAAAATAGCACCGGGAGTCTACAGTATTGAAGTGCAAGTAAGTAGCTTGGGATAGAAGTGTCCGCTTGATGACATGTAATGTAATAACTGAATTGAAGAGAGAAAAGAGGCCTTGTTATGGGATTAGGAGGAAACCAACACTAGAGGAAGAAGAAAGAGGACACTTAGCAGCACGAAAGCAGAAAGGAAGTGTCTGTTTCAGAGAGTGGGCGTCGAGCAGAGAGAGGAATATTAAACTACGGGGATTCTCGGTCGGTGTTGACCTCGTTTGAACGTTGCCCGAAGAGCACCCACCCACTTATCTCAAAACACGTCTCACACACTCCGCTTTAGTTTCCAAGGGAACTAAGTCATCGCAGTCGCAGAAAGACGAAGCTGAAGGGTCATCTTGTCTTTCTCGATTCCTCTCATCGGACAAACAATGACGGCGAGTTTCATCCGTCTCATATGCCATCGACGGGGTATGATTTATTCAGAGCGTACACACACGCACATTCAGATCACTCGTCCCTGCCACACTGGTGCGTCAGCAGATACTGTGGGAAAGCGTCGAGAGAGAGAGCCTCCTTTTCTTTCCCTTTCATCGCTGCTCATTACTTGCTTTCCCGCCTCCTGTTTCCCCATCTCGCTGCCTCCCCACCTCCCCCCCCTCATTCACAGGCGGTATACCACGCAGTATGACACAAAGATAGACCACCACACACACACACACACACTTTCAAACACACAAGGTGCATGTGGACATTGAGACATTTCCATCGATTCATTCCTTCCGTTTGGCAGTGGGTTCTCCAGCGGGGTGTGATGGAATTTATACTTATCTACTGAGACCAAAGAATAACGCAAAACATGTCTGTTTCTAGAAGGAGGTCACCAAATATGACAGGAAGACGTCTGAAGTGGGAGAAAGAAGTGGGAACATCAGCCGTAAACTTTAGTAAACACAGACAGAAAAAAAACAATTTCCAAGTTTCTCCACTCGGCTCTGTAATATATCTCTCTTTACTTCCAAACGACCAATCAGCTCGGGGGAAGAAAGAGAGGACGGGGTGACAGAAAGAGAGACAGCTTGGCTCCTCCCCCAAAAAAGGGAGGGATGAGGAAATCTATGATGTTCTTTATCCAGTGGTTGTATCCTCTCAGAGACCTCTCTGTGAATCCAAGGACGATGCGGTTCAGTGATCCCTTTTTTCACCCCAAAATAATTTTTTTAAGAGATTGCAACATCAGTGCTGCCTGGTGAACATGTAGTATCCCTCCAATGAGAGGTGTAGTTCTTCAATACCGTTTCGCCCCCCAAAACTCAGTGCCGAGGCCTCATTCGGGTCCTACTAGTTACGTCACATATTCTATCCTTGCAGAACTCCTAGCCCTCGGACGCTTTGCTGTAAGGGTTCTCCAGGAGGTAGCGGTACCGTTCATAGTGCTCCAGCATATACTTTGGGGCGTACATGTGCTCTTTGGCGTCCACAGGGGGGTATTCCTGAAGGGAGCCATCGAACCAGCCCCCCGTCCGGATCAGATCCCGGATGTAGTTGAGGTCACGTTTGTCCTCGTAGTCCCCCCACCGCGGGAAGTCTCCGTTCTGAGCCGACACCAGCTTGAAGAAGATGCCCTCGGGCCTGAAGCACCAGGAGCAGTGCCAGCCGGCGAAGTGGAAGGGGCTTCCCACCGACCACTGCACCAGGATGTGGCCCGTGTCGTTCTCGTACTTGCGGAAACCCGGCATGGTGTAGTACTCGCGGCGGCGGAGCTTGATACCGTCGCCATCGTAGACGTCTCGGAGCATCCCCACCGTGCAGCCGGACACCACCTCCAGAGAGCCAAACTGCTTCCAGAAAAATCCATACAGCGACTGGAAGTGGGAGGAGAAGAACCAGGAATTATGAACAGAGACACATAAATAGATATTAAAGGTCTACTGATTGTAACCATATATTATAGGTCTCAGATATATAACAAACATGTCTATGAGGTGTTTTGCTCAAAATACCAAACAGATCACCCATTCTGTCATTTTTAGAGATTTGGGTACGGAGGAAAAGAGAGAAGGTTTTGTTTTCTGACACTTCGTGAGTCTCCTGACGCACCGGGGACACATATTTATGTATAAAAGACGTCAAAAAGTGCATTTTGCATGATAGGAGACCTTTCAACCTAAATCCAACTTGTCAAATGATGAACGAAGACAGGCACATTCTTGGAATTGGTTGATTGAAGATCCGCCCAATATCTTATTATGGTTTGAAAAGCTGATGTCCATTTTGCCATTGGTGAGGTTATCACACGTGTTAAAAGAACTCTGGATGAGTTCGTTAGGAACTGGTCCCTAATTGCACCGTACATGAAAGAGGAATGGTCCAGTGTTATAACTATCGGCCTAAATATAATAATATATGTGCTCACACACGAGTACCACACTAGGTTTTCTTTTTTCAACATCTGTTTTGTGGGTTTTATTATGTTTCGTCCTAAATCTTTTGGTATTTCACTTGATTGTGTAAAGTCAATCGTACTGTAATTGTTTGTAATCTTGATATGTTCCTTTGTTTGTTTTACTGTTACAGACCACAGAGTTCACACAGCTTGAATAATCCATCTTAACTCTAACCGGGACACACACATCCATATCTTGCCAACTCCACAACCTAATTTCCTGGAGACCCCATATTCTTTGCCCTCCTGGTGAAAAACAAACACTACGGGGTTAGATTTCTCTCAATAAGTAGTAGATTTTAGTCGAGACCGGCGGAAAGTTTGTCTCAAAACTCTGTGTGTGTGAAAAGACGATCCACAAGCAGAGATCTGAGATCTGATCGAAAGTTGTCAATGTTAGAGAGAGATTCACACATTCCTTTTGTTTATTTGTAAACTAATTATAGTATTCACAGATCTTTTATTTGTGAAAATATTTTGCGTATTTGCAGATCCGTTTTACATTTGCACATTTTTCTGGGGGGTTTGCAAATCTTTTGAATGCATTTGTGGATTGTGTTTTCCATTCACAAATCACACATTTAAACACAAATCATTTTTATGTTAACACAAATATTATGGAGACAAATCTAACCCCATAAAGCACTGAGTTGTTACGTTGTTACCTTGCGCATATGGATGGCGAAAGGCTCCGTCCAGCCATCGAACAGCTTGAGGAAGAGGAGGCCCTCTCGTGCTGGGATCTCATCTGCGTCGTTGATGACGAAGACGTCGTCCGATCTTAGACCCGACACCCTGGACAGGCCGTTGTGCGTCAGGTAGGTTCGCAGGTAGTCGTCCGCGATCCAGCCGTCCTGCCGACCGCCCTCTGGGAAGTGATCGAGGAACACGTACAGGATCTTGTGACGAATATAGTCGTACGTACCGTTGAGCAGGAGCCGCAGGAAACTGGGGGGAAATCATATTAGACGACATTTAGTGGATTCTCTTAAAGTGCCATTAATGTGTTTGTTGTAATTTAGGATGTATTCCAATGTTTTGGTTGAATCCCTTCCGTTCTAGATAGCCATTTTTGTTCCAGAAGGGTTAGACATTTGTCAGTAGA
This sequence comes from Notothenia coriiceps, assembly GCF_000735185.1. Classification (NCBI taxonomy): domain Eukaryota; kingdom Metazoa; phylum Chordata; class Actinopteri; order Perciformes; family Nototheniidae; genus Notothenia; species Notothenia coriiceps. Next base: position 10,856 of record NW_011338157.1, read on the forward strand.
CTCTTGACACTTGCTGGAGATCAACAATGCAAGTGTAACCAATCACATCGTTAATAAGGACTTCTTACTGCATTTATTTAAAAGGTACCCTGTGGAGTTTTAAACCACAAGTGGTGCTACAAAATAACATTTTGATTGCATTCTTTACAAACTCATGTAAGAGGAAGCAGGTGCACCGTAGGGATTGGTTTCAAGCTATTCCAATGATTGACAGTTTGTGATTCTACCAAGGGAAAGGGGGTGAAAAAGGATCATGTAAAAAATGCACGTCCTAAAACATTAACTAACGAACGAAAACTAAGAATTTCTTTGGATTTCAAGAATCCATACAATTAGGGTTAGTCCCTCTAGTTCAGGGGTGTCAAACTCAAGGCCCGGGGGCCAAATACGGTCCGTGACTTCATTTTCTGTGGCCCCACAAGAGCTTGCAAAGAATATAATATGTTTGTTATACGGTTACATGATGATTTACAGAAGCACGTTGCCCATAAACTACATGTCCCACAATGCATCTCAAATTAGACTTTCTTTTTTAAATATTACTTTTCTTTTAAATGTCAATTCTGTTTTTCGATTGTGACTTGTATTCCAGAATTTGGCTTTTCTTTTTAAATCATTTTTGTGACATTCTCACTGAAGAGACTTGCAATTATTTGCCCCAGTCTTCTGCTTTCAGACGTAGTTAATTTTGAAGTTATTACCCGATCCAATAACAATCCAATGCAGAGGCAATAATGTAATATAATACATTATTTTATATATATATTTATATATGTATTTTTACATGCTTTTTCATGTTGAATGTCAAACCTTTATAAAAAAACTAGATTTATAATGGTGCTTTTGTATGATTCCTAGATATCTGTCGATTAAATCAACTAATTGCTAAATCATTGTTAGTCCATTTGGAGTTTCTTTACGTGCAGACACCCCTACCTACCTGGCTTCTGTGTTAAACATTGTAAACCTTACTAAATCATTTTCAAATTCACAACCATGCAACCCTTACATGACTATAACATGAAGTAACAGAGACTTCATGTTCACCGTAAGGGATTCAACGACTCAAGCAAGTTTCAAAAGTCAGATTATTTACTTTCCCCCTCATACTGTAGAAACTGATGCCGCATGGAACAACAAAGCAAGCATATCCAACAAAGTGTAACATGCATTAGTATTGGCAAAGACCTGAAGCTCAGAAAGAGAACCACAGGCAACAAGGAGTTCTTGTTTTACAAAGGAGGCCTTTCAGAACAGAGACCCCGTGTCCATACACCGATCCTAATGGAAGAACGACTCCATTAACCTGTTGATATGCATATCGAGGGAGACTGCTCACTGACCGTTACCACTCTCATGCGGTGTCACATTCTATGATTGAACACACCAATCTTCTTCGCCGAGGCCGCACACAGAGTCAATCATGTCGCTCTTGTCATAATCTGCTGTAAAATTGCTCCCGAGGCATTTGGGTGCTGTTGCCAAAGGATCATCGCTGTAATTGTTATTCCGCACACTGATACTGGAGAAGCATGAAGGTTGGCTGTAAACAAGAACTGAACGCTGTAAACGATTACTACTCAATGCATCATGTCGAAAGTTGGCAAACACTTCTGTGACTCTGTCCAATTCATTATATGATGAATGTGGAAACGGAGCATAATTGGTGATTTAAATAAAGTAACATATGATAAGGAGTGTTGCTCGATATCGGAAAAAACTGACATTGGGATTTTTCTGTGATATACTGTATATATTAAGCTAAATGAAAAAATACAGGAAATTTGCCAGTTTTCTAGCCACTGTATTCCTATACAACTTGCTTTCTTTTCAAAAGTCTTCCTGGTGGTGGTTGAAGATTATCTCGCCTGTTTTATTGTATGATAAATAGATCAAGAATGTTTGTGGTTCACCCGCATGTAACCAAACACGCTTAAATAAGGATCTATCAGACAGACTTCTCTTGTACATTAGTCATAATGTTGTTTTTTATATAGTTAATTTGCCCTACTTGACATGCACTGCTTTACTTCCTTATTTCTCTTATGTCTTTAGTGTATTTTAAGTTGCAGTGTTGGAAGGGATTTAAGATTGTATTACCAACCACTACACTGCAAACATGCTCACACAATCCATCAGGCAACCTTACTTTTAAGACGTGATGATGACATGATTATATTATATGATATTTATTAGGGATGTAACGATACCAAAAACTCACGGTACGATAATATCGTGATAACAAGTCCACGGTACGGTATTTATCGGGATATTGAATAATAAAGAAAACATTTTTAATTGAACAATTTTTCACTCGTAAAAATGTTCTTTATTAAATAATAAATCTGATTTGTACAGCATTTTAGTTGGATAGCAGTATTTTAAAGTGTCAAAAACAAATTGACAGTAACAGACTGGAACAAGAAAACCATTGTTTTTGTACCTAGGTTACTAGTACTCCCAAACAAAGTAGGCCTGTTGGCAGCAGTGGGTCAAACTGTGCATTGCCTCTCCACCACTACAAAAACAATACAGTTGTTGCCAAGAAGGAGAGGCTTATTGACAGGGCGAGATTTATACATATACTGTTGGTACATGTCAATGTCTCTAGGTGTGTACATGTAGCCCTGGAAATACCTTTTCCTTTTGTGTTATCTGTTGTTTCATGTTCATGTTGTAACCTGCTTGCTGCAATGTTGGACAGGTCTCTCTTGAAAAAGAGATTGATGATCTCAATGGGACCATCTGGTTAAATAAAGGTTTAAAAAAAAAAAAAAAGTGTTTAACATTTTTAAATGTAATATTTTTTTTTTTAATCGCGGTAGATTCTGTCTGTCTCACGACGGTATTGGGACGTTTATTTATCGCAATACCGCGATATTCGGTATATCGTTGCTTCCCTAATATTTACACAGTTAACTTCACTGCGCTGTGATACAAGTGTCACACTTGTCTGTAATAAACCGTGAAGTTTGCTCAGCATGCACGCCATTCTACAAGGTTTTACTGCCACAAAGAGTCACCTTCTGATGGCCATGAAGCAGCTCAGTTACACATTAAACATCTTGACCATGGAGGCTTGAATAACCTCCACACACACACGAGAGTGGTGTCTTCAAAGTCAAAGTCAACTTGTGTGTACAGACAGAGAAATCGAAATACCGTTTCCCCCGATCCCGATTACAAAATACAAATATGTATACAAATGTATATAAAAAATGTATATACCTATAAATACACAATCAACAGACACATCTATACATATGCACACATTAAGACATGAATAAGTCTTACCTCAGAGGCCGTTTCTCTCCGTATGCAGTGAAGTTGGATTCACAGACGAGGAAGAGATCGACTGCCTGTGAGAGCTCGTGAAAGCGTACGTGCAGCAGGTCGAACTCGTGGTTCACGTTGATGGCGTTGATGACCCTCCGCGGGGTTTCTCTGGGCGTCAGCCGCTCCTTGGTGGGCAGGTTGGAGTGGTACACCATGGTGGGAACCCCGCAGTACGGCCCGTGCCACCCCGGCCGACACACACACTTCACCAGACGCTTCCCATTCCCTCTGGCTCTGGTCTTTGCTTTAGGATTCATGGAGGGCTGCTGCTGGACCTCCAGAGGCTTCCTTTGCCCAGCATTTCGATTACCTTCCCCTGCTCCGTTAGCCACAACCCCCCCAGTTTTCCCAGAGTATTCCTTTTGGGTAGCCACCTCTGTTCCCTGCCTAAAACAAAAGGCTCCGGCTTTGGTTCGGACAAAGAAAGCTGTTCTGTCATTGAGGAGCTGGTGATTGCGGGTGTGGAGGTCTCCCAATAATTTTAAGGGGTCGGGCATCCGTTTTTTGTCCTTGTGCAGCTTCCCCACCAGGAGGTTCTCCGGGAGGTCAGGGCCTGCAGGGTGACTCGGGTTTCTGGGTTTCAAGTGGTCTTCAGCTCTCTCCTGGAGGACAGACCAAGAATAGACGGGGATTACAACAACATCACCCGGGACCCAAAGCATGCTCTAACAGAGAATCTGAACTGCTACCATCTGATGGAGATTGAATGAAGTCAGCCTGAAGCATCCTCTGTGCTCCAGTCTGTCCTCTCAGTGAACACAGAGCTGAATGCAGATCAGATGCACGCTGAAGGCTCTTTGAGCAGCTTTTCTCTCACTGATCCTGCTGTTATGTTAAATGTTTGTTTTTCAAGTATTGTGTCTTGATATCTGTCTATGTTAATGTTACACATGGAGCTGCTGTGATGCAAGGAGCATTTCAGACTTGATTTGACCAACAAAGTATTATCGTATTGTATCGTTATAATTTTAGGGTAACTTATAATAATAATAATACATTTGATTTTTATAGTGCTTTTCCTAGTGCTCAAAGACGCTTGTCTACATAAATATCTATATTTTGTTGACATTGATAAACAGATAGGTAAACCAAGGAAAAACTAGACAGTTGGGCATTGAAATTCGAATTATGCTAACTAGGATTGGGCAATTGGAAGAATATATTGCACCAATAAACCTTATTCGTCTTCAGCTCTCTCCTGGGAGGAAAGACCAAGAAGAGAGAAGGGGATTAGGGTAACATAAATGTCTACATTTGTAAACGAATATGTAAACCAAGGAAAAACTTTAAATTCTTAAATGTTCATAATGTTTCACTCACATCACTGGGATTGTCCCCCCGCTGGTTCTCTTCTGGTTTCTCCCAGGGGTGAGGGGGTGCCGGCTCGTCCCTCAACCTCACCTCCAGCCCTGCATTACCAATGATCCCATCTCCTCCCACCACGACCCCCCCGACCCCCAGTCCTCCAACGCCTCCATCGCCCGCCACCGCTCTGGCTTTGGTGTCCGATTGGCGGAGGATGGGAAGGGGCGGGGCCTCTTCTGGGGAGGCGGGGCTAATCGGGGTGCTGCCCACGCCCTTCTCCCTCCAGAAGAAGCCGGTGACCATGATGAAGGACTTGATGTTGGGGTAGGGGGCGGAGAGCTCTCGCAGCAGGGACACGTAATGGAGGGCCTTGTAGTAATGCAGGAAGGAGATGACGCACAGCCCCACCGTGCACAGCAAGAACACCCTGTGCCGCCGCATTTTCATCCTGAAAACACAGAAGAAGAAAAGGAAACATGAGTAAAGACTGTTCCATCTTAAAGTTCCCCTATTATACTGTTTTTCATCAGGTCTCAGATATATCCAGAGCCTGTCCCTGATTGGCTCCAAACACCAAACAGATCATTGCAGCATTACCCATAATCCCCTCTGTTTCAGCCCTGTTTCAAAAGTGCTGATTCTCTGTCTGTTACTTTAGATGAAAACAAGGAGGGGGGGTTACCTTGGTTGCTGATTGGCTAATGGTTACACAAGCCAAAACATCGTTATGACATCATAAAGTGGCCAAAATCTGATCAGGTTTTTATAGAAATGGATCAGGATAAAAAGAGAGAGAATCTTTGTTCCTGAAACTTTCAGAGTCTCTTTCCACAGAGGGGACACATTACATTACATTACATTACATTGCATTTAGCTGACGCTTTTATCCAAAGCGACTTACAATAAGTGCATTCGACCAGGAAGATACAACCTTTAAGAAAACAGAATCATATAAGTACATCAGGTTTCATAGA
>NW_011338158.1:2500-20274 GCF_000735185.1 Notothenia coriiceps
ATTTCAAGGGGTTCAGCCTAACATTTCTATTCAAAATAATAGCTATTACAAAAAATGATTTAAATTGCAAGAACATATTGTAGATCATTTTATTTTATAGTATCGACAACTTCTACACATATTTCATGTTTAAGGATATCTGAAAACATTAACATTGACATGTGCAGTGGAGGGAGCTCTGATTCTGAACCAGGAGTGGCTCTCTTCTCTCAGTAGACGATCTTCGGCCATGATGTTTCACTCGCACTTTTCAGCTCACCACTGACTGCAATGTAACAGCTTCTGACGGGTAGCTCCCTAAACACCAGTGGAACAACATGTTAGGGACACTACAGGGACGAAGTATGTATGGATATATATTCATAAATTGATAGCAAGGCTGTGTTTTAACGTTAGTATTGACTGTGGATGGAGGCTTTCAAACAACCAATGACAGTTGGTGTTGTGTTGGCCGTTGTTGCTAAGCTAAGAAACGGACACAAACTAGCATCATTAGCCGGCATTTTACAGGGCAATAAAAAGTGTATTGTTGTCATGGAAAACTGGTGTTAAAGTAAGTCTTGCCTCAGCTTACTTTATTGTTTTAATATAATCACAGAAGACTTGTAAGTTAGTTTGTGTTTGCTCGTTGCCTAATGTAAAGCGAAGCATGAAGCGGCGTGTCCTGGAAGCACACACACGTGAGACTCTGCTTTCCAGGACATGACAGCAGTGTTTTCAGCACACCGCCTGCTATTAAGAGACATGATAACACATTATTAAAGAAATATGGCAAACTGCTGGTAGCATCTGTAATCATATTGTCAGTAGAATGTCTTGCTTTAGTGATATGGGCTAGCTAACTCGCCTAGCTAGCTCACATAGATGTGATTTCAATGGTTGGGCATCTTCTTAATGTTACTCATTATAACTTTGGACACCTGCTGGGCCTGTAAATCACTTTTTTAGTTTTTAACACACAAGTGCTTTTGAGTTGACCGCAGGACTTATCTTCAAAACACCAACATGTTCAGTGTAGTTTAACCTGGTGGCTATTATTTAAAAAGAATACTTTGAATAAGGACATTTTAAATGAATGTTATAATCTGTTTTTATGCATATGTATTGACTGGCTTCAGTAGTGGTTGAATTATTCCTTGTTGAAATACATTGACATCCTTGTTCTATCTTTTTAATATAAGATATTGAGAAAACATGTTTTAAACAGCTGGTGAAGGAATAACAGATTCAACATTGGTGTCTTGAAGATGTTTTTATTGCCTTTTTTTCCATACGAATGATGAACATTCACACGATGTCTTCTGATTATGGTAATTTATCACAATAGGACTAAACTGACTGCTCCTCTTGTTTGTACTTCCAGTGGTTTATTGCCTCCTGTGAATCAACTGAGGAATACATGAGAACTCCAAGGATACCACTCTCTCTTCCAAGACCTGACACCTTGTTGGAGTATGCCAAGTATTCCTGGCTAAATTCTCCAGAGGAACTCCAAAGATCTTTGAACCACCAAAGAACAGTCTCTTATTTTTCTTCTCTAAGCTCTTCACAGTTATCCCATGGAGAATTTGAAAGTGAAACCGAATCACATTACTGTCTGTGATCTTCATGGTTAAAATGCAACTCAAATATGTTCCAAAGTAGTCTCTCACTGAAACACATCAATCTCCGTCAGTCACTTGGTTTTATTATCCTCATCAATATCACCTGCTTCAGGTGAACAGGAAGTGAAGGAGTGTTGTGTTCAGGGCAGGTGGGGAACATGGTAAATTTGAGCGTTCAACGTGAATATAACTTCAGCTTTTGTTGTCAATTATTGGGCATGATGTAATTTTAAAAAACAAAATAGAAACCATCTTAGCATAAACGTTGTTTAGCTCTCAACCCTTTTGAGGACATTATTTGCAAAAATACTCATAAAGAGCAATCAAACCAGGCCAGCTGAATCGATAAATACAAAACAGACACAGTAAATCTCAAAATGCTGAGAAATGTAGCCTGAAGCTTACGTTTCATCACTAGAGTTGTTAAGAAGAAGGAGTTGAAACTGGTTCTGGCTCAATCTGCACCAGCAATGTCCTCGAGACTCCTTGATGTGCCCTCTTTATATATCAAACGCTTAGTGTCACTGTTTAATTAGAGTGGGAACCGCTTTGCCTCTGGAGGAAAGCCTTATGTGCCTGCTTGTCTTCCTCACATGACGGCTTATAACCCTGCATCGCTACGAAGAGTTGTCCTGCTGACCTGAACCACAGCTGCTGGAATCCAAGTGTTGTGCTGCTATCACTGCTTCTGTGACTGCAGGTATGTTAACTGTTGGGGAGGATTTCTCAAGAACTTTTTTTCAATCTACGGTGAACAACAAATATTTAACAACTCCATTCCACTGGAGCTGACATCTCAAGAGTCACTCCAACAGAAGAGCCAATCAGGAGGAGTTACCAAGAGGACCCCCCCTTCATCTTAGGCCTTTTTATCGTTGCGACTGTTATTCTATTTATCTAGCCCTTTGGAAATAACTAGACCTTTTGTTGAATTGTGCCATGCCCACCAACCAGTCCTCCCCATGGGGTTCGGTAAAGCTTCGGGCTTGCTCCACTGCCGATAGACCCACCTCTACAACCTCTGTCAGTACACATGCCAAGACAGGTGTGGCCACTAAAGTGCCTTTTAATCAGACTTCCCTAGAGCTCTCCAGGAGAAAGGATGCAGCCAAACCTCTCTCCTCTAAAGTTGCCTCATCTGCATCCCCCTTGAGGCGGAACACAGCGTCTATGGTTTCTGTGTTAGAGAATGGGAGCGGAAATGAAACCACCCGTAGCCAATTCACCACTGTGCCAGATGGATCTGATAACCTGCCACAACAACTTCATGGGATTAATAACCCAAACCAGGTACTGAGTGGAAGCAGCCTCAAAGACACCAGTGCCACTTCCTCATTCCCCAAGAATGAATGTAAGACTGGATTTAATGTCAATTCAACAGGCATTACGCAGAAATGTATGTCGCTTCAAACCTCTCAAACGGCAAAAGGTTTAGCAACGAGCAGACGTCTGGCTGCCACAGGGGACACGCTGTCAGGATCGGAGCCTCTTTCCTCACCTTGTCATCAAGACCTTTTTATCCAAGGACAGCCCACTCTGCAGCAAACTATCAAGATGATGGTGAGTATTGATGTCTCAAGAAGTATAATTTCACAAGAGTTATAGTATAGAAACACTTTTGTTGTCAGACTTTTTCCCCAGAATTAAAAATAATGTCTGCTTTTCAAGTGAAATGCTTTCAGTTTTTCTTTATGTTTGATAAATCCATAGATCCTCCAGACCTGGGGCCTCATTTATAAAGGGATATACGCTCAAAAAATGGCGTACGGCAGTTTCTACGCAATGTTTGCGATTTATAAAATACTAACTTGACGGGAAAACGTGCGGTCCTCCACACAAACTAACCCATGCGTACGCACTAAGCACAACAACGGGAGAGACGAGAAACTGCGACACCGTTGGCAGAAGGAAGAATGGAGAGAAATATGTGGAAATAATACCATAAATAAAATGTTACCTCATTTATCATATATGAAGAATTCATTTTCAAACATTGATTAAAGCCAATCTTAAAATGATTTAACAAACGCCTGTTTGAGACTCCTCAGTGCACACAAAAACATAACTGGGAGAAATAAATAAATACGGATATGTTATTTAAAACCAAGTCGAATATGTTGTGTTAATGTTTACAATGTAATGTACTTTTCTACAAGTTACATAATTATCTCTTGTGTATAGTTTAATGCGTGCCATATACTTGGCGTCTTTAATTGAAGCTCCAACCACGTCTCGTTAGCTGTTCTCGCAGGAGTAAGAGCGAGAAATGAAAGCACCCTCAAGCAGGATGCACGGATACTTACAGCTCCGTTAGTTTTTCAGCTTACAACACTTACTTGATAACGTTGAAGAGAAACATGAAAGAAACTATCCCTCTGTTTACAGAGCATGCGCCCACCGACGATAGACTCCAGAAAAACGCGATTCTGCGCGCTCGCGCAGAATTTACCGCATACTAGCAACATGCGCAGATTTTGCAACAAGGGACCATATTTATCAACAACGGCCACATAATCCCCGCATTTTTTCCACACAAAGTTGAGAAAAAAAACAAGTTAACCGTCTTGACTGACCATCCCCGCGCATCAGAATGTCTACCAACCTGTATAAGACGCAGTGTCAGGCCAACCAGTCCCGATCCGGCGATCGAGCCGGTTCCAATCGCAGTGTGGTGGCGGGTAGATCGCGGCCCGTTAAAAAAAAAAGTAACAAAAGAAAAATTAAATAAAATATGTTTGAAAAATATTTTTTTAGATGTAAACCTATCCATCCAACCACCCTGTAAGCGTGCCACTTGCTTCAACTCTATTTGAGGACACTCACTACATGTAAACACATTAACTGCTGGCTTTACCGTGAACCTCATCATAACTTTGGCACCAAGGCGCCACACAGACCTGCGAATCCCTACAGAGTCGCAAGACATGTCCAAAAACAGCAAAGACAGCATCACAACAACAATTCACACTTAACGATGTGACCTACAAAAAGCACTCCTCATCACCCCAAAGTCCACGGCCACCAAACCACATTGCCTCGAAAGGGAAAGAGTAGAAATAGAGGGAAAAAGACCAATCTCCCATAAAAAAAAACAATAAACAAAAAAAAAAGGAGGAAAAAAAACCAACACATATTCCACAACTCAGAAAACACACACACACAAAACACGCCAATTATAAACACACTTGGTTGGCCGAAGACTTTCTGGGGTGCTGAGGAGCTGCTTTAGGGTCACCTCGTAACTTGTGAATAAATTGTCCTGCTTCTTACATGCTTAAAAAAAACATGTCTGTGGACTCTAAAGGCATTCCAGGTCTTGCTTCGCTCTTGGGAGCAATGCAAAGTGTCATATGAGGGTTCACGTAAAGCACAGTACACCCACACAATACATTAGTCGATTCTCAAATATACCGTTAATCAAGTGCACCTGCTAACAGGGTGGTGGATGAAGGTTTACATCTAATAAAATAAAATGGTTTCATCATCTAAAAAAATATTCAAAACATTAATTTAATTTAATTTTTCTTTTCTGTTACTTTTTTTTAACGGTCCGCGATCTACCCGCACCACACTCGCGGATTGCCGGCGATCGCATCGACTGGTTGGCGACCACTGCTCGATAACAGTGTGTTACATTCTGGATGCGCGAGCTGAGACTCACGTCCAAGACGAGTTAACTTTTTTTTCTTTCTCAACTTGTGTGGAAAACATGCGGGGATTATTGGCTTTTGATAAAATATGCGGCCTTTCAAAATCTGCCGGCCATTTGCCTGATAGCGGTAAATCTGCGATCGCCGCTCGCGTTTTCTGGAAGGGTCCTATACCCGTTGGGATGCATGCTCCTGTAACCGAGGAAGTATTCTCCAGTTCTCTCAACTAACTTAACAGTATATGTTAAAATACAAAACTAAACGGAGCTGTAATACTCCTGCATCCTACTTTGAGGGTGCGTCTCATGTCTCGCTCCTCTAACTCACGCGAGAAACAGCATAATGTGAAAAGACGTGAGCTTACTCAAAATAAAAGACGCAATATGGCACGCAATTGAAACATTACAACATAATAATATTACACTTTAGAAAATACACAGTACATTTAAATTATGAACTGTAAAGGCCTGCACGTTACAATATACCGATTTATTTAGTTCATCCCCAGTTTATGTTTTGGTGTGCACTGAGGAGTCTCCAAACAGGCGTTTGTAAATCATTTAAAATCTGCTTTAATCAATGTTTGAAAATGAATTCCTTCAAGATGATAATTGAGAGGGTAACATTTTATTTAATGGTATTCATTCCACAATTTCTCTCACATTCCTATCCTCTCTGCCCGTGAACGGTGTCGCAGGTTTTCTCTCTCTCCCCGTGTTTGTGCTTAGTCTACGCATGGTTAGTTGCGGGAGGACCGCACATTTTCCCAGGAGTATTTTATAATCGGCAAACAGTTGCGTAAAACTTGCCGTCCCATTTTTTTGAGCCGATATCCCTTTATAAATAGGCCCCCTGGGCATTCTGAGAGAGATGATAATGACAGTATTATTAAGGTAGATATGGTGGCAAAATGCGAGAAGCGTGTAAAACCTGATGGAAGCACTTGCACGAAAAAGAAATTGAGTTTGTGTGCATACATTACACTGTGTATAAAATATCCACGTAACTGTGAACCAAATGTACACTGTTATAAAATATCCACGTGATCTGTGTGAACCAAACTGAAGTCACAGAAGCTTGGACAAAAAATATGTATTATTTCTGCAAGGAATATTGTCATCACTAAGTTCATTTTTTTTCACTCAAGCTTCTGTGACTTCAGAAATTTGGTTCAAGTCACGTGGATATTAATACAAGTGTACATTTGGTTCACCAGTTACGTGGATATTTTATACAAGCTGTAATGTATCACCACAAACTCAGATTGTTTTCTGCAAGTGCTCAAAATCAGGTTTCCTCTCTCGCATTTTTGCACAATATCTACCTTAAATACATCTGTCATATCACTCTCATCAGAATGCCCAGGCGGCCTCATCTGATAAAGGATATACGCTCAAAAAATGGCGTACGGCAGTCTTTACGCAGTGTGCTGATTTCATAACATACTAACTGGAAAATGGTGCGGTCCTCCACGCAAAGTAACCCATGCGTACGCCACTAAGCACAACACGGGAGAGACGAGAAACTGCGAACCGTTGCAGACAGGAAGAATAGAGAAATATGTGGAAATAATACCATAAATAAAATGTTACGCTCTCATTAATCATATATGAAAAGAATTCATTTCAACATTGATTAAAGCCATTTTAAATGATTTAAAAAAACGCCTGTTGAGAACTCCTCAGTGCACACAAAAACATAACTGGAAAATAAATAATACATATTGTAAGTCAGCCTTTACATGTTCATAATTAAATGTAATGTGTATTCAAGTGTAATAATTATTCATTGTTTCTTACATGTTTCATCGCGTGCCATACTATTGACGTCTTTTTTGAAGCTCAAGCTCACGCTCGGTTATCTGTTCTCGTGAGTAGACGCACGAACCAATAGAACCATCAAAGTAGGATGCACGGATACTTACAGCTCCGTTAGTTTTGTCATTCTCTATCCTGGAAGTTGGCAGCGCACTGGCACAAACTTCCTCTGTTTACATGCGCATGCACCGCGGTTAGCTCCAGAACACGCGACTGCCGATCGCCGAATTTACGCTCATCCGCAAAAGGCGCAGACTTTTAACAAAGGCGCATTCTTATCCCACGCCCATAACCCCCATTTTTCACCACCGTCGGGCCAACACGTTAACTCGCCTGCCTGACGGTCAGCTCGCCACTCACAGAATGTACCACACGTATAGAGCAGTGGTCCGCCAACCAGTCGCGATCGCGATCGACCGGCTCAAATCGGAGTGTGGTGCGGGTAGATCGCGGACGTTAAAAAAAAAGTAACAAAAGAAAAATTCATTAAAATATGTTTGAAAAATATTTTTAGATGTAAACCTATCATCCACCACCCTGATCTAAGCAGGTGCACTGATAACGTATATTTGAGACATCTCAATATGTAACCTACATTAACTGTGCTTTAACGTGAAAACTCATCATGACACAGCATTGCCCAAAAGCGAAGCAAGACCTGACAGCTCAATAGAGTCCACCAGACTGTCAAAAAACAGCAAGAAAGCATGGACACTATTCACAAGCTACGAGGTGACCCTAAAGCAGCTCTCCAGCACCCAAAAGTCACGCCACCAAGTTGCCCAACACCAATTGCTCGAAAATGGAAAGAGTAGAAAGAGAGNATAAATACGGATATGTTATTTAAAACCACCTCGAATATGTTGTGTTAATGTTATGAAATGTTTTCTCATAAATGTCGCGGTAAGCAAGAGGACAGAATTACGTCTAAACTGACGCCGTTTTGCATTTCTATAGGTTGTAGATACGAGCATGGTTTTATGTTTAATACATGTTTAATCGTTTTTATGCCGTTTGCCAAGACTTGATAAGTCGCTCGTAAAACACAGGAGGTATGGAAACTAAGAGCACCCATATGTGGTAAATTGAACACATTAGTTGTATTTCCTTTAACTGGTGGATATAGAGTTGCTGCGGAGGGGGGGGTTGAGATGCACAGGCTGCAGTGGAGATGCTGCGCACAGCTGATCGACAGCTGGGACACAAACCGCCAAATACAAAAACATAATTCAGATCCAGCCGTCATGACTCCACTCCGGAGGGATCCCCCGATCATTTCTTACAGTTTCTCATCAAGGGGGGGGGTCTCCTGGCCCCGGTACAAACATACTGCCTGAGGAAGGCTATGTGTATTATTTTTGTCATTAACCTTTTTCGGACCACTTATTTATTTATTTTGGTGACGATCCGACCTCCATGCTGCTACTCTGGTTCAAACTGCATCCACCAAACAATATGATTTACCTCGACCTCCCCAAAATAACCAAAATCTGACACGATGTGAGATGTTTTTTTTAGCTGTCGTCATTTCCTGCGATCTTATCCATGCAGTGGATGAATGAATGAAAGGACGTTTCTTTGACTATTTATAGGCAAACATGGGCGTTACGTGAAGCCCGCAAAAGCTGCACCGCATTTCGAGTCGGTTGTGATTTATAAAGGGAAACAGGCGTAGGAAGTGCCATACGCACTTTCCTCGCCGGTACGCAATGTTTGGTGAATCGGAAAGTGGTGGCACTTCCTACGCCTGTTTCCCTTTATAAATCACAACCGACTCGAAATGNAATGTTTGGCTCTATGAAACCTGATTTACTTATATGATTCTGTTTTCTTCAAGTTTGTATCTTGTTGGTCGAACGCACTTATTGTAAGTCGCTTTGGATAAAAGCGTCAGCTAAATGTAATGTAATGGAAAAGGTGGCATTGTGATGGTCGCGTCAGAAACTTCTGATAAGGACCATTTTGGGTGTATCACTAGTACACTATAAACAATCTCAACAAAACCATCTCATCTCAAACAAATACATCAACAACAGTGAGTGAGACATGTGTCGTAAAGGGACATCTTACAACATTATAGGTAATGAAGTATAAACTCTGTAAACTCATAAATTACTATATCTACACATACTCTTTCTGTTTCCTTCTGAAGTCAGCCCAGTTCCCGCCCTCTCAGCGCCACAGCTCTTCTTACTTTGTCACAACTAAAACAAGCAAATTGCTCACAACTAAATTAAAAAGTAATGCATCTAGTGTTACGTTCAGTGCCAGAAGTTGGCATCCAGTCAAAATTGAGTAGAGTGTGGACTGGATTGATGACCGATTGCAGTATCCGGTAGTAACATGACGCGTGTTTTGGTGTACACCACACGGAGAGTTCATGTTCACACTGAGTCGATACATATGAAGAAGGCTTTCTGAAGAAGGACACTTTTCAATCCAACGTTAAGGATTACTATTAGTAGAGAGACTAAGACATTTAGCCAGGACAGCAAATGAGGACATAATTAACCTCAACAAAATAACACTGGAGCAAGACGAGAGCCGGTTGAATCAACGGCGAGTCATTTTTACGCAGCCGTAAAGTGTTTTTTCGTTTTAGGCAGTTTCAAGTAAGCCAAACATTAGAATATTCCTGAGCTCTTTTTTCAATTTAACACCATTCTGCACACAAAATAATTAGAACCAAAACACAGAGTAAAAAAACTCACATGACAGTCATATAGGAAGAAAAGATGGATCAAGAAACGGGATGATGTTATCTCCTTGCAGATTGTTTCTCTTCAATAAAGTCCTTCTACCATCAAGAGGTACACATCTGCATAACAGCTGTACTAGGCTAACTTAACACTATACTAGAGATACAGGTGCTTTAGCTTAGGAAAGGGTGTGCAGGTGATGGGGTGTATGCAAATGAACACAAACAAAATCAGCTGGTTGGGTGAAAAAAAGGTGACAATATCCCTATCCAGGCTGTTTTCACAGAGAATCAGCTCCGAGTCTTTGGTCGGGAGTTCTATTGTTGAGGCCATCATAGTGGAGAACAAAATGACCCACAAAGCAGCAGACCTTTCCACCACGCTCTGCTGCTTTCAGACTCTTTCAACAATTGCAGTGAGAGAGAATGAGAGAGAGAGAAAGAGTGCACAGGATCTGATGGATTTAGTTTTATTCCATGTTAGGAAACCAATTCAAATCCAGGCTTGGATGTTGGGCGTTCCAAGGAAAGGACGTGGCCATTTTGAAGTTGTTTTAGCAGTTGAGAAAAACGCTTTCAAACCACAATAACTTGTCTATTGTCTGGACGAAAAACGTTTAAAAAAGGTACACTACATACTGAGAAACATTGTTGTTATTGATAGATATCATTTTATCTGACCATCAGTTATTTAAATGACCATAATAAAACCTGAGAGGGGCTTGAGAAACACCCTATAAATGTATATAGTTTATAAATTAATACAGGAAGTATATCATTAGAATTTGCATGGCTGCCGACAATGATTGCTGCTCCTCGTCAGGTATACACTTAAGTACCACAAGAGGGAAAAATAGGACTACATTATTGAAACAGCAAGCATGACTCAGAGTTCATGTGGATTCACACTTTAGAGAAACAGAGGGCTATTTGCTCTATGAGAAAGAAAAACAGACGTGTCTGGAAAACTGTCCAAAAACACATTTTCATTGTGCAAGAAAACAGCTGTACTCCACAGAGTTTGCATCAGGAATAGTCCGTGTTCTTATGGGTACCATGAATGTTAACCTAAAAGAAATGTGTGTGGGGGGGTGGGGTTATAGAGGTGCATCTAACCCAGAAAGTAGAGCGATGGATGCTGTGGACGAGGTGCCAGCTATGGATGAACAGTCGGAGTTATCTGAAAAGAAAACAAGACAACTAAAATCAGTGTCTATACAATACAAACTATAGAGCTAACTGGCTGATGGCAGCTTACATTTGATGAAGTACTCAGAGTGTGTAGTCTGTGTGTATTTAACATCTTACCATCATCACTACAGTCATTTTCCATCTCATCATCAACCAGCTCCTCCTCAGCTCCATCCAGCTGCAGAACACAGTCCTGGCTAGAAACAATGAATATAAGGTCAGATATAGACAGTGAAAAACAGTATCTTCTGATTGAGAAGCAAATAGCTTTTGCTCACCTAGATGGTTCAGCCTCTCCAACCGGGCACTCCTCCGTTGGTGAGGGTGAGGCAGCGAGAGGAGAGGAAGCCTGCCTGGTTAGATGGATGGCAGAGATCTGAGACGTCACAGAGCCCATCATGGCTCCTGATGGACTGGAGGCCACAGCTACAAGGGAAAGAACATCTTAGTCATACAGGGCGGACAGGCATGTGAACACACACAGTTCTCTGTTTCAGCTTGAAAAACTATTTAAACACTGAATTTGTTATGAAAATTGTTATTCTTCTGTCAAGTGACTAATCGATCAATTAACTTTTCATTTCAGCTCTACAGAGGATTCAATAACCAGACAATGTATCGTTCCCTAGTTCTAGCACATTTCCCAGTAAAGTAATAATTCTGATTACCTGTGATGGCATTCTGTGGGGAGGGCTGCTGCTCCTGAGTGGCACGGACATTGGCACTGAGCACAGTTGGCGTGGGGCTATTTGGAAAGGGACAGGCTGCTGCAGGGCTGATTCTTCTGCATGTGGACAAGCTTCTTTCCTGTGGACATTGACTGTCTGGGGCCTGCTTGTATAGGTCAATGGATACTACTGTTTTGGGCTTGCAGTTTGTCGTTGCTGGAGGACCACCTATTACTCGCAGCTCTTTGTTTAAAGCAGTTATTGTGCAACTGCTTTGTGTCGGACTGCATATTTTTGATTTTGCAGAATGGCTCCATCTCATAGTTGTTGTTTCTCCTGTGCTTCTTTTTTCTACTTTTGCGTCCTTAGTGCTGGAGGCATCTCCCAATGCTGCCCCCTGATGGTCACAGAGAGAACGGCATAGATGAGGCACTGATGGCAGGGAGGAACAGTCTGCAGTCTCAGGCTAAGAATACAAAACAAGGAAAGGTCAGGGGCCTCATGTATAACGCCGTGCGTAGGATTGACGTGAGAAGGTTGCTTACGTAGTAGAAATCCGAAAAATAGGTCTATACATTTTCCGATTCACCAAACATTGCGTACCGGCGAGGAAAGTGCGTATGGCACTTCCTNGACGCTTTTATCCAAAGCGACTTACAATAAGTGCGTTCGACCAACAAGATACAAACTTGAAGAAAACAGAATCATATAAGTAAATCAGGTTTCAGCTAAAACATTTCAAGTGCTACTCAACTGGCTTTAGATAAGCCAGTCCTTTATTAGTATATAAGTGCTCTGTTAGCAATTCTTTGTTAGTAATTCTATCGATCGAAGTGGAGTTCCCTTTTTAGTTCTGAACAGTCATTTTATGATTTATCATTATTCCTCCCTCTTTCTCTTAGTATCGAGGAGCCGATGTCATTGGAGGCGGACGATCATCGAGAGGAGAGACCAGCTTTGGTTCCCAGTTTGTTCCCTCAAATCCCACCAACACTGTACTTCAGCACTGCCGATGAGAAAGGTCAGGACCCGAACGTCTGTTTTGATTTAGTAGCTTTAAGTGTGATTTGGGTTTTATCTTTTTTTCTTTCAAGTGTGATTGCTGTTTTATAAAAAATTGGGTACCACTTTACAATAAGACTACCCTTATAAAGGATTCATAAAGGGTTTATAATAGAGTGCCACAGTGACGCGTCCTAAAACCCGGAAGCAAACTCCTTCCGGTTCCTTCGACAAAAACCAATGCAATTTCTCCATAGGATTTTGTCGAAGGAACCGGAAGTAGTAAAATGCTAACTGACTCCCGGGTTTTAGGACGCGTCACTGTGGCACTCTATTAGGTTATGAATTAGGTTGTAAACACTTTATTAATCATTAAGAACCATTTATAAACCAGTTCTAACATAGTTTTCCGACATCAACACAGGCTCACTATTTGACAAGATGACTAAGCCTTATATTTGCTACTTAGCGAGAATCAACTCAGTGAGCAACAGATACCAAGGATGCTGGCTGATGAAGACAAAGTAAGCTACTGTAGGTAGCCAATATAAGACTTAGTCATCTTGCCAAATAGTGAGCGCACATTTATCTGTACTGCTAAGTCTTATATTGGCTACCTAGCGTACTTCGTCTCCTTCATCAGCCAGCATCCTTGGTATCTGTTGTTCACTGAGTTGATTCCCCCCCCCCTTCCATCNTCTTATAAAAGCTTATTAATGATTTATAAAGTGTTCACAACCTAATTAATTAATGAATTACAAACTATTCGTAAACCCTTTATAAGGCTAGTCTTATTGTAAAATGGTACCAAAGATTGACTGTAAGTTTACATCTTATACCAAAATATTGACTCAGGTGGGGTAGGTAAGTTTGAGAAACCGGCTCGAGATACACTTTTTGTTATATTCCATGGAATGCTCTTAACATCCCNTTTATTAATGAGTTACTACCATTTCTAATAAGGCTTAGTAGTACAGATAAATGTGGGCTCACTATTTGGCAAGCAACCGGTCACAGTTGCCCTGTTTATCTCATGTCTTATAAAAGCTTATTAATGATTTATAAAGTGTTCACAACCTAATTAATCAATGAATTACAAACTATTCGTAAACCCTTTATAAGGGTAGTCTTATTGTAAAGTGGTACCAAAGATTGTACTGTAAGCTTACATCTTATACCAAAATATTGACTCTCTTAAGTATGTACCATTTCAGTTTTTGCATTATGCATGAAGTATATGTAAGCACAATGTGTATGTATTTGTTTAAAAACCCAGTTGTAAATGTGTACACATGTTGTGCTGTGTGATCCTCAGTGGAACTGCTGCCAGCTGAACAAAGACGACTGTTAAAATGGAAGATAAGCAACGTCACTCCAAATATTGTCAAACACACCATTGGCAGGTCACACTTCAAGGCTACCAAAAGTAAGTCATCACATGACGGACACGGTTTCATATCTCTTGTCAAAATCTTTGTAATGTGTTCTAGTTCATTGCTTCTAAAATCATGTCACATTTTCTCTGAGTAATTCAAATGTGTGTGTCCTTCTTTTGTTTATTAGAAAGTTATGACTGGCTGGGCTGCTGGGGACACCACATGAAGTCTCCTGGCTTCAAGGCCCTCGCAGAGCACCAGAAGGTGAGAAACTGTATTTATTAAATGTATAGAATAATCTAGAGGTTTAGGTGCGAGATGTCAATTATTTGTAGATGTTTGATTCCTCTTGAATATAATGGAACGAGAGGGCATGTCAAAACAAAATGACATGGTTACTTAAGATAATCCACAGACCCTGTTATGAGCAGTTTCATCAAGGAACTATTTACTTTTAAGTGCACCTGCCCAATGTCACAGCACCGAAGGGAAGCGTTTATTTATTCATGGTATAGAGCAGGGCTATTCAATTGGCGGCCCCGGGGTGATATTTACTGGCCCTTTGAGTATAATGTTAAAAAGTAATCTACTTTTTTCTTATTTTTTTTTGGGCCAGAGTGCCTTTATTCCAGAGAGGGTGTTAAATTGAGAGATAGAGTGGAAGACATTGCCTGAAAACTGGCGGGCTCGGGTTTCGAACCCACCTACTAGCTACTGTCAATTAGCTTCACATGTAGGCCTACTGAGTTCTGAACTTGCCATTTAGATCTAGAAAGGCCTTGGGGCTTTGCTGTTTGATTTAATTAAACACAATATATGCACTATGCTGTTGTAGTATTTACTGTATCTGAAGCTCTTAATATGATTGCTTATATTTCAAGCCATCTTTTCCCCGGCACCTTGCTTTGGATCATTTTCATCAACCGGCCGCATTCCAAACTAATTGAATAGTCCTGGTATAGAGGTTCCTGCTTGTTGCAGCGTGAAATGTACACATGAATTGCGTCCTCTTCAGTAATGAGGGGCTATGTACAGTAGATGAGCTAGCAACATTCAACTATTAGTCTCAATGTCCATGAGTACATGAACACTTCCTTCTTGCCCCAATCTTAATAGCACTTATGGTCAGACGGTAAATATGTACTTTTGGGCAGCAGTCCCTTTTATCTTAAGTGTAATTATGAAATGTGCTCTTTACATCTTCTGTCCCAAAAAAGTATTAACTTGGCTGTTTTTGTGATTTTTCTTTTGTCCCAGTTGAACCACTTCCCGGGAACGTTCCAGATCGGCAGAAAGGACCGGCTGTGGAGGAACCTGTCCAAGATGCAGGTTCGCTTCGGCAAACAAGAGTTCAGCTTTTTCCCTCGCACCTTCGTCCTTCCTCAGGACATCAAGATTCTACGAAAGGCCTGGGAGGACGGTGGCCCCCGGCAGAAATGGATCATCAAACCGGTATGTTCTGCTTGTACACAGACAAACACATCACTGGCAAAATAACCATGGACTAAATGAATTGTGTTTTGGATTTATTGGCAACAAAACATCAGCTGGTGTTGAATTACAAACTTGGCAGAAAGTCATATTTATGCTTTCCTGTAAGGATGGCTTATTTATTTCTATGTTTTTTGTGTCTTTTTGGTTTTAGTTGCCTTATAGCAAGATGTTCTTTCTAATGATGACGATAATTGGCTTTAATTGCTGTAAAAAACGATTTGGCAATTAGTTCCAACTTATAACTCCAGATCTTGATGCTTAAGAAAAAAATGTTTTGAAGTTAAAGAAAATGTGTTGTTTTGTTTATTAAATTCTGTCTTTCTTCTCTCCTTTTGATAGCCTGCTTCTGCCCGAGGAATCGGTATCCAGGTCATCCACAGATGGGGCCAGCTGCCCCGCAAGAGACCACTGCTGGTCCAGAAGTAAGTAGCCAAGAGTAGTCCGCTAATAGTTTGAAACTTAGTAGAACATCGACCATTTTCCAGAACGCAACACTAAAGGATTCTTTAGGATAAAGCATTTGTTTCCTGGTTGTGTTTGGCAGGTACCTTCACAAGCCCTACCTCATCAGCGGTAACAAGTTTGACCTGCGGATCTACGTCTACGTGTCATCCTACGACCCGCTCAGAGTTTACATTTTCTCTGATGGACTGGTTCGATTCGCCAGCTGCAAGTCAGTTTTCATCCACCACAGTGACAACAAGGCCAGATACTGTAGGATAGGTTATGTAAAATGGAAATAAATGATGCTCAAGGTGCAAATCTTTCATTTAAGCAGGAAAAGGTAATAGGATGTGACAAATATGATCATCAAATCTAAATGGCTGATTGGACATTTAGATGTGTCAGAGACTTGAGAAAAAGCTGATGATAGAGGGCATATTAGATTGAATTCAAAGTTTCTTCTCTTCAGGTATTCGTCTTCCATGAAGACTCTGGGTAACAAGTTCATGCATCTGACCAACTATAGCGTCAACAAGAAGAACTCTGAGTACCAGAGCAACAGCGACGACCAGGCCTGCCAGGGGCACAAATGGTTTGTAAAAGTGAAACTCAAATATGAGACACATCTTGGTTACTATTGTATTCATATGTCTATGCTATACATTATAATTCATTAATATTATATGTGTTTCTTCAGGGCGTTGAAGGCCTTGTGGCATTTTCTGGGTTCCAAAGGAGTCAACACTACTCTGATCTGGGAGAAGATTAAAGACATTGTGATCAAAACAATCATTGCGTAAGTTTCTCATTGTAGGGCACATTTTATTATTCACAATTTTTATATTTTTCTGTTTTTCTGGAAAATAATGATTTTAAAGTCTGTGTGTTTCTGACACAGCCCTTACCATTGAACTCAGAGGAATCTCTGTCTTAACTGCCGGAGCCGAAGTGTCGAATGACTGCAAATGTGTTAGAAAAAGTATTTTGGAAATAAAATGATAATAACTTTGAGATAATGGCCTGTGTGTGGATTATCAGGTCCGAACCGTACGTTAACACTCTGCTGAAGATGCACGTCAGGACACCTTACAGCTGCCACGAGCTGTTCGGCTTCGACATCATGCTCGATGAGAAGCTCAAACCCTGGATCCTGGAAGTCAACATATCACCAAGGTAACATACACACCCATAAACACAAAACACATCAAGATTTTCAAACTACTATTCTAATGTTGTGTTTCCGCTCCAGTCTTCATTCCAACACAGCGCTGGATGTCGCAGTGAAAGGTCAGATGATCAGGGACCTTCTGAACCTGGCTGGCTTCCGTGTTCCCCAAAAAGACGACGTGATCACGCCCTGCAGCAGTGCCTCCAGCTCCACAACCAGGTAGGGAGGACGTACTGGAAGACTAGGAAACTAGTTTATTCTGGTTGTCTTGAAACAACTTTCAATATATAAAATCCAATTTTAAAAGGTGACCTATCATGCAAAATGCACTTTTGTACGTCTTTTATAAATGAATATGTGTCCCCGGTGTTCCAGGGAACTCACCAAGTGTCAGAAAACACAACCCTCTCTATTTTCCTCCATATCCAAATCTCTTAAAAAGGGGCTGCAACGGATCTGATACAGACTGATCCAGATTTGAACACTTCTGTGACGTCACAGAAGTGGCGCTACGGCTATTGGGCCAACTCCACCAATCAGGAGGAGACAGCCACGGACATTGCCGTTCGAAAGCGCGGGAGACGCTGTAGTACATATTTCAGGCCACCAGATGGTGCTGTTCTCACAGAATCAGCCCATGCAAAGACAGTGTTAAATTGAGC